>NW_027204492.1:14150000-14175000 GCF_024711535.1 Dipodomys merriami
CCAACAGGCTAGCTTTCAGAGCCTTGTTCACAAATAACCCAAGTCTGCTGTCTCCATTTTCATCTAAACATTTGATGAATGACCTAATATCACCCTAACATTCTAGGCCTCAAAGACTCCTAAGAGAAGTGCTGAGAATAACTCAAAGATACCATCATCCAAGATGCTCACTTCAGCTTCACTGGAGATCCCTCCAGTTCATCATAGAAGAGCAGAGATAGCAGGACAAGGCTCTGGAGATGAGCTAAGATCAGAGATGGGTTGTTATTTGCTTCCTTTTCTGCCAATGTGGTGGGAGCTTAGAAAACTGTTCTTGTCAAATTTTCAAACCATATGGTCTATATCACAATGATTCAACTCTACCATTGTAGTAGAAAAGATTTACCTAAGACAGAAGTGAGTAGATGTGGTTGTATTCCAATAAAACTTTATTAATGGACACTGAAATGTAAGTTTGACATTTTCATATATCACCATTTTTTTATTTTTTTCAACCATTTTATAACGTGAAAACTGTTTTTAATGCTCAGGTGGCACAAAACAAACAGTGGGACAAATCTGGAGACCTGCAGATGTCAGGTCTGACTCCTGGTAGAAGCAGTACTGCACAGTAATCTGAAAAGGACACAGTCTCAGGCATTTGGACTCATTTGGATTTTTTCAAGTTTACTTGAGTCACTTTTGGGCTATGTGAATATATGAGTTCCATTGCTATCACAAAATACTGCAGGCTGGAAACATGTAGAAAGACATGAGGTTTAGTTAAGTTCCAGTTTTAGAAGCTAAAGACCACAGGAAGTCTCATTAGTTTAGTCTCTGATGAGGACCTAATGGCAGATTTTAGTAGAGCAATGTGAGTGTATAGAAGAAGAAGAGATCACATAGGGAAACAGGAAGCCAAGCAGGGGTAAGGGTTAGGCTTGCTCTTTTTATAACAGCCTCTCAAGACAACCAACTCAGGGTTCTAGTAGAATTACTTTAATCCCTTCCAAGGATAGCACTCCCAATGATCTCACATTGGGCTCTAACTTTTAAAGGTCTTACCACTTTAACATAGTCACACTGAGTCCCAAGTCCACAGTGTATGTACTTTTGGGAAACATATTCAAAATATATCCAAATCATAATAGTGAGCAGGACTCGAACTCAGTACCTGATGCTTTCACTCATTGGCTAGCACTCTACCAACTGAGCCACACTTCGAATCCCAAATCAGTCAGTTTTCTGAACCTCATTTTCCCCTGTGTGTGGCTATCCTTACCAGTATTGGAATGTGGATGCAAAGAGATAAATCATGAGTGATAAAGATGTGGCTTAGTATTAGAGCCCATGTCTAGTACTGTAAAAAGGGTGTGGGGCACACAGTAGATAACTTATTGTTGGTACAATGAATGCATGGAGAAAAGAATTAAGAAAATCACACGGAAATGTAGTAACTGACACGTTCACTCGCCAGCCATTCAGGCTTTAGTCTCAGCTTTCTTCACTCCCAAATCTTAAGTAAAGTTTGTGTCGGTTGGTCATCAATGGTTAGGGGTGGACTTATTGCAGCTTCAGACATGCGTGTCACAGGAGCTCAAAAATTGCCCTTTCTTTTGGTGGTGCTGGGATTTGACCTCAGGGCCTCATGCTTACAAGGCAAGCACCCTACTACTTACACAAATCATGTCTCCAGACCTTTTTGCTCTTAGGCTATTTTTCAGATAGAATCTAGCATTTTAACCTGGAGCCTTGACTCAATCCTCCTACCTATGCCTCCCATGTAGCACATACAACTATGCCCAGCCTGTTTGTTGAGATGAGATCTTGGTAACTTCTTATCTAGGCCATCCTCAAAATATGATCCTCCTGATCTCCACTTCCAAGTAGTTGGGATTAGAGGTGTGACCCACTGCGTGTGGCTCAGGACTTAATATATTTCTTGATGAATAAGAGGATGTATGTTTGGATGGATGGATGGATGGGTGAATGGATGTGGATGAACAAATTTGTTCTATGTTAAGGAACAGATTTAAGTGAAGATAGTGTCAAATTTAATATGGCTCAACTATGGTTTTTCTACTTTATGACCACTACAGCACTCTTATACAATCATTTTGTTTTTTACCTTTAGTACTATTCTCAATTAGTTCCATGGGGTATTCAACATTTTATTATAAAATAGGTTTCCTAGTCAATGGTTTTGCCCATCTGTAGGCTAGTCTAAGTGCTCTGGGCATATTCAAGGTGGGTCAGGCCAGGCTATGATACCAGGTAGACTAAATTATTAAATGCATTTTGTAAGGATTTATTTTAGTACAAACGGGGTTAGAGAGAAATAGAGAAGAGAAATATTTCTTGCCCCTCATGAAAGAAATGAAAGTTAAAGACTCAAAATGGGAATTCCTATCTGTGACTTTTATACTTTCAGAGCTGAGAAAAAAGAAGCAGTCGTGTCGGTCTAAGCCACTCCTCATCCTTACATAATACTTTAGGGCAAGTAAGATGTGAATGAAACCTACCACAATTCCAGGGATAAAACAGGACTTTCTTCTGTCACATCTACTTTTTATCTTTCAGTCTCTACTCGTTTATAAGTAATCTCAAGATTTTACCATTAAGTGCCTCAATTTCTGGGGCTCATGATGTTGGGGGAGTCGTCCATATAAGGGGAACTTTTCTTAAAGTCTGTGGGAATAAAAAAAAAGGTAATGGTTGGGGGTGTATAATTGAGGAGGTGGGAGGGAAGGGATGGTAGGGGAAAAACAAAGGAGGAGGTAACAATGCTTGATAGGAAATGCACTCATTACTTTGCTCATGTAACTGTAACCTCTCTGTACAGTATTTTCACAATAAAAAACTTATCTAAAAAAAGAAGGTAATAGACTAGCACTATCTGTTTGCCTTCTCCTGCCTTCTTCAACTAGTCCTTCAAGGAGATGCTGGCCTGCCTACCACTTGCCTCTCTAGGAGATGAAACTCCTGCACAAACACATGTTGGGGCTTTTTTGGAGCCAAATTTCTATCTGTGCACTCATCCTTAGCCTGAGGGCCATTGTTCCAGCTGCGAAGGTAAACGAGGGGTTAGCCAGAGATTCTAGCCCAACTGTTCCATGGGGGAAGCCATTCATTTTTATGTCAACAACACATGCTGTTCATCTACCCTCATAAGGAGGCTGAAGGGATTCTTGGCATGTGGATAATTTGAAGTTCCAAAGTTTCTCCAGGGTTCTGGAAAGCAAGCAAGAGAACACATGGAAAGGGAAATCATCCTGAGCTGGCTGCATTAGTCTCAGAGGCACTGAGAGCACCCCAGCTGGACCAGAGACCCCAGCAAAGCGGTCTCCGGAGCAAAGCCCCTGGAAGCTCACGCCAAGCCTGGTAGGGAATTGGTTTCTCACTCTTGCAAGGGTCCAGTTATCAGTAAGGACCTAATACTTGGCAGATAACTGCCAGGAAGCTTCAGTCCTGGGTGACACTGAGCAGGGGGCTGTGAACTACATGAGCACTGAAAAGACCCTTTGAGGCTTTCAGCTTTCCTCCTCCAGAGGAAAGCTTGACTTGGCTTCCACTACAAATACTATCAGCCACATCAGCGTGGCTTCAGAACATGCTCAGAAAATGGAAATGTTAAGGATATTTGTGGGCAGCAGGAAGGAGCCAAACATAAACAGAACATCATTTTCTCCACCACCCAGTGAGCCACCTTCACAAATTTGAAGAAGCAGAATAGGAAGTCAAAGTTCTTATGGCCCTATAGGTCCCCATAAGCTTCAGAAGTCCTCCTGGAATCTGCACTTCCGTGGCTATTTTGAACCTTGGAGATCAGAGTCAACTTGGAGCCAATATGGCTTCAAGAATATCTTCTGATGACCAATAGAAACAGAACTATTACAGCTACCATTGATGGTATGTTCACATAGACTTGTCTAGCACAGAGTGCCCCAATAAACGTGGGCATACATGAGACTCTATTGCATTCTGATTTTGATGCCTTCATTTATCCTAGTTCTGTAACACAGATTATTTCAATTCCCTCCCACCCTCAACCAGGACGGGTCCAGCCAGCACTTAACAGGCCACTGGAGACAAAGACACTTCACAGTCATGGGTTTGCATGCCAGTCAATGGCAGGCCCAGGCATATTGCCTGGAAAACACACCAAAACACTGACAATGGCTCTCTTTGGAAAGCATTTTGATCCTTAATTCTTTTCTGTTTTTAAACTGCTACATAATAATCATACAAATTTTTGAGCTAGGTATGAAATTTTGAGGCTTGGATATTTTGTATAACGATCAGATCAGAGTAATTAACATATTCATGACTTTGAACTTTAGTCATTCCTTTGTGGTGAAAATGTCAAATTCTCTGTTCTAGCTATTTTTGGTGAAAATATGGAGAAAAGTGAACCCTTGTCTCCTCTTGGTGGGAGTACATATTAGTACTATATACTAATACTATATACTATATACGACTATAGAGGTTCCTCAAAAAGTTGACAATCAACATATCATATGATCCAGCAATCCCACCACTGGGTATATTACCAAAGGAAATAAAACCAGGAAGTCAAACAGACATTTGGACTTCAATTTTATTAAAGTATCTTTGTTTCTTTGTTTCTTGTCTTTTCTTTCCTTGCTTTGTTTCTTCCTTTTTCCTTCTTAGTTTTCTTTTTTGTGCCAGTACTGGGGCTTGAACTCAGGGCCTTGAGCTCAAGGCTAGTACTCTACCACTTGACCTACACCTCTATTTCTGACTTTTTGCTGGTTAATCGCAGCTAAGGCTCATGGCCTTTTCTGCCCAGGCTACATTTGAACTGCAACCCTCAGATCTCAGCCTCTTGAGTAGCTCGAATTACAGGAATGAGCCATGAGCACCTATTTCTTTGCTTCTTAGTTTAATATTATTTTATCAATAATGAATGTGTAATTACTTGCAAACAATTTGATTTTCAAAAGTGAAGCACATAAAGCCGGGTGCCCGTGGCTCACACCTGTAATACTAGCTACTCAGGAGGCTGAGATCTGAGAATCATGGTTCAAAGCCAGCCTGGGCAGGAAAGTCCATGAGACTCTTATCTCCAATAAACCACTAGAAAACCAGAAGTGGTGCTGTGGCTCAAGTGGTAGAGCACTTGCCTTGAGCTGAAGAGCTCAGGGACAGTGGCCAAGCCCAGAGTTCAAGCCTCACAGCCAACCAAAAATAAAAAAGTGAAAAACTTAGCAAAAGGGTGTATGTTACATTGGCCACCACTTCCCAGGCCACTGGGGACAAACACGAACTCCTTACTCATGGGTCTGTGTGCCAGTCAATGGCAGGCTGAGGCACATTGCCTACTTCTATGACATTATGAAAAAGACAAATCTACAAAGATATAAGACAGAACAGTGGTTGTCAGAAGCCTGGGGCCAGGGACAAGGATTACTTGAGAAAGGAAATGGGGAGAAATCTGAGAAGTTGTAATGTCCCATATGCTTGTTGTGGTAATAGGTGCATGTCTATATGTATTTTTCCAAACTCACAAAACTATGTGCTTGAAAAGATATCTTTTACTGCTTGTCATCATACTTTAGTAAGCTAGAGTTCTGAAATATAAATTTAGTCATTATACACTATATATTACACATATATAGTGTATACAAAATGAACTATGCAACTAATGGGTAGGGATGGGAAGGAAAAATGGGGCAAAAGAAAGGATGGGATAATATTGTCCAAGAAGCATTGTACTCATTACCTGACTTACAAGAATGTTACCTCTTTGCACAACTCCTTTATAATAATTTTTAAAAGAAGAAGAAAAACATAGCCTGGGTCATTTGTCCAGTTCGATTATGTCTGGAGATTATGATGGGCCTAAGAAAATAATAAAATTTCTGGATGGCCTGATATAAAAAGGAAGATTAAAGAAAGAGATAAAGGACATTTTTATATTCCTGTCAGCCTCCTAAAGTGCTACTGCAGACATCAAAAGCTTTAATTCTGGTTTTTTTTTGTTCTTTGTCAGTTTTCTTTTTAATTCATTTGAGAGGATTTATGTGAAAGACAACAGTTTTTCTTGGCAGTTAATGAGGTGACTTTAGTATGAATTCAAGTATATAATTTACAACTCGAGTGATATCTTTATGAAACATTTATGTCAGCAACAACACTTCATAAAATGTTTTATTGGAAACATTGCTTGGATGGTTACAACAGGCTGTCAAAATAATCCCCCCCAGACCACACACTTCACCAATTGATTATTTACCCTATTGTTTTTGCCAGTATTGTATCTGATTCAATTTGATGAGGAATAGAGGAACTGGCACACTGGTGACATCATGAAGATTGGGCTTTTCACTTCTATAGGAAAGATAACCTGAAGACTAAGAAGTAACCTATGCCCAGAGCTGTCACTGTCTTCCCTGAACTACCAGCACAGATGTTGTTTTCCAAGCTCAGTTGTGCCATTTAAACATTTGTGACATGTTTTGTGCTTCAGTTAATATAGAATTGAATCATTGTCCATGGATTCTATATGTAATTGGGATAGAGTTGTTTCTCCCATTGGTTAACAATAGAGAAAGTTCTACAATATATCAATGTGACAGAAAGAAATTATGTAGCTGGCTCCATACAAGCTGCAGCATTCCAAGGTGGTTTTAGGTTTTAATTTACCACATGAACTCTTTTGTTTCTCTGTACAAGTAGCACCAAATGCATGGCACAGAAACTATACATGCAGATGCTCCCAGTTCAAATCACGTACACTGAAAAATCACAAAGAAATGCTGAAAACATCCAACATCTCTGCTATTGATCCTAGTAAAGGGCATAATGAAAATGTGGCATGGAGTTGTCTGCAGAAAAAAAAAAAATTCCGTCTTGGTATATTGCATTTACAAACTAGAAATATTGAGCTCTAAAACCACACACACACACACACACACACACACACACACACACACACACACACACACACACACACACACACACACACACACACACACACACACACACACACACACACACATCCACCTATCCAATCACATCCTACCGCAAGACTATCTTCACCACTATATTGAATTCCTTCAAGACAAGAGCCTGTGAATTTCCAGAGCCTAGGGTAAGAAGGCCCTCAGACAAAATGAAATAAAGAAAAGGTGGAAAGAAAGGAAGGAAGGAAGGAAGGAAGGAAGAAAGAAAGAAAGAAAGAAAGAAAGAAAGAAAGAAAGAAAGAAAGAAAGAAAGAAAGAAAGAAAGAGAGAGAGAGAAAGAAACAGAGAGAAAGAAAGGAGGGAGGGAGGGCAGGAAGGAGGGGAAAAATAGTAATTAAGTCATTGGTCTCCTATGCAAGGTAGAGCTTTGAATTCTACTTCTGACTTCCTTCCATTGTATCAGAAAGAACAGAGCTCCAATGGATAGAATACAGTGTAATTAGAATAAATTTCTGGCTTCATTCCGCCACAGACCAGACAGATTTTGTCCTAGACTGTAATCATTGGCCAACTGTGAACTCAGACCAGCCATCTTGGAAAGTCATTAGACATCCAGAGAGGAAGCTAAGAACAAAAGGTGGTAGGACCTAGGTCTGGGAAGAAAAGTTCTTTTCACATTACTATCTCTTCTTGAGTTCCCTTTGTAGTGTGGGGGTTGGGATTGATTCAAGAAAATCTTGAACAGAGAGGGGAAACTTTTTCCATCCTCAATGTCTCTAAAAGTTACACATCTAACCCTACCCTTAACTGGGACAAAGTAGAGTCAATAAAGGTGTCTTTCTAGGTGAAGGGCATATCATGTATTGGAAGACTGACTTGCAGACAATATTCAGTTTTTTAGGAGGACTACTAAAATCTTTCTGAGAATGGAATGTCATTGTGGTTTGACATAGAAGCAATGAAATAAATCTATGTTTTTTTAAATATGGCAACTCTCTATACAATATCTTTCCCCCAAGAGAAGTAGTTCTGAAATGACTTTTCCCAACAAAACTCAGATGTCACCTTCATCTTAATATAGGTCTCTATGCTTTCTTTTATAAGTTCTACTTGTCACTTACTGGTTTCCTTCTATTGAGGCAAAATTACGTTTTCACAAAGTTTTTATCAAGGCATACTTGACAAATATCTGTCCTACCTCTTGCTATTCGGCTCAAACTTCCACCAAGTCTATAGCTCAGGCACCAATCAATGATTATAGCCAGGGAATGGCTCATGAAGGGCTCAGGACACATGGTTGAATGCAGTAGGAAAGTCTTGCAACAATCTTTGGAGAAAGGCAAAGGTGAAAGATTCTCTCCTTGAATGTAAACCTCCACACCACCAGAACCTCCACAGCCAACCAGCTGTGGCTTCCTTTCCACATTCAGTATTCATTCCTTGGCCCTTGACCTTCATGGAAAATTTTAAGAACTGTACTTTAGAGATACCACAACATATATTTTCATTGCTTCTGGCCAGCCCAGTAATAGATACACTGAGATCCAAAATGATATACTTTTAAAAGTTTCCTATTAATACCACCCATCATTCTCCCCAAACTTCTGAAGCTGTTTTTATTGTAAGAAGGGAACATAATTTATTTTCCCCTTCATGCATTGTACTTTGGTTAAAGCAATTATTTTCCCCAGACACCACCCAAAGCCAACGCGTCAGATGTTCCTAGGTTATAATGGGAGAATGGCTTCACAAGGCCTGGTGTTATTCAAACATGTGTTCTTTGCCAACCTCCGCATTTGGGACTCTTCATTTCCGTTGTTCCGCCCTTCTTCTTCCATTTAGATGTCATCTTCCCTTACCTCAGTGAAGCAAATTAATTTTGTAAACATGCAATGAGACTAAAACTCAATCTGATCTTGACTTCTGTAGACTGTCATTTCTTTCTAATGTAGTGGGTATAGTGACGAGAAAATTCCTTACACTAACAAATAATGTAGAAAGGCTAGTTAAAGGCAGATCTGTATCATAGAATTGAGGGGTCTTCTTCAGCCTCCTGATCCTTTCTGAGGCTGAGCATCTATCACCTGCACTTTTCTCCACCAAGACACCTACCATGATATATCACAGTTGCCTGAACACCTAATGGTTTCTCTGACCAGACTAAACTCTGAGACTTGCTTGGTGTAGTGTCCCAAGGCACCATGCACAGTGCCTGAGGCAAAGCAGACATTCAGAACAAAATAGTAACAGAAACACTATTCCTTCCCTCAAAGGCAAGTGTTAGTTTCTGATTGCTGTCATAAGAGTACCACACTTGGTAAATTTCTGTTGGTCAGAAGTCTGAAAAGGAGCTCACTGAGCTAAATTTTAACTGTCTTTGTGGGCCTATGCTCCTCCTGGAAGCTCTAAGGACGATCCATTTCTTTCCTTTTCCAGCTTCTAGGGATCCTCTTTCTCTGTCTTCAAAGCCAGCATTGTTATCTTCTCTCTGAGTTTGCTTCTGTTGCCACGGCTTCTTCTCTTAACTACAGCCAAAGAAAAAGCTTCTCCAACTTTAAGGGTCTCGGTGATTAGATTGGGACCCCTAGATAATCCAGGATAATCTCCCTATTTCAAGACCATCTGATTAGCAACCTGAATTCCTTAATAGTTACTGAAAGAGAATCAGACACATCCATCCTAGGGGACCATGCAGAAGCAGGCAGGCACAGGAGAAAGATTATTAGAAGACTTATTAGAGGAGCCATATTTCCCCCAAGGGGGAGCACATGGCCTCCGTCACCATCCAGGTAGCAGGAGGGTCTGGGGGATAGGAAGTGAGGTAGATGGGAGTTCAGGTGGGTCTGGGCAGAGAGAGGGAGGGGCCAGCTGTATGGAGGGAACTCCAGGAATGGGAGGGGGACCAGGTGTGGGAGGAGCTGAGGACTAAAGGTGAGCATAATACTAATAGTCACAAATTCCAGGAGTCAAGATGTGGGCATAGTTGGAGGGCTACATTCTCCCTACCCAAAGCAGCAGACCTGAATTCTAGATAATAGCCTCATTCTGTTGGTCAGACAACTGCAGTGTTCTTACTAGTTAATTGCGTTCTTCTACAGGCTGAAGCCATAGTCTAATATCTCTCTGTCTCTAGTGCCTCATCCAGGGCTTGGGACAATCGAAGTACTCAGTGTCTATTTGTTTTTGGTGGCACTGAGCTTTGAACTCAGGGCCTCACACTAGCTAGGCAACATTCTATACTTGAATTGTGATTCTAGTTCCTTAGTCTCCAATTGACTAGAAGTTAGCAAGGAAAATATTGACGTTTAAAGATCAATTTTTGGTTCCCCTTACAAAATGGAACTTGGTTGAGTTTTTGTTTTGTTTTGTTTTTTGTCAGTTGTGGGCTTGAACTCCCTGTGCTCTTCAGCTCAAGGCAAGCACTCTACCACTTGAGCCACAGGGCCACTTCCGGTTTTCTAGTAGCTTCTTGGAGATAAGAGTCTCATGGACTTTCCTGCCCGGGCTGGCTTTGAACCGCGATCCTCAGATCTCAGCCTCCTGAGTAGCTAAGATTACAGGCATGAGCCACCAGCGCCCAGCTTTGGTTGAGTTTTGAGAAAGTGTTAAAAATCAAATTTATAGCACAACCAAGGTGGTCCAATTGCCATTATCTTGCTTTCTCATACAGCTATGAGATGGAACAAACAGGCAACTTCCAGTATCTGACAGAAGTCTTCCAGATTTTTCTAATGAAAAAACAGTTCAGCTCACACTCTTTTGGCCTAGTCTACATGGGAACACAGCTGTATAGGAAATTCAAAGGAACAACAAATTAGAATCATGCAATAAAGCCTCGTGACTCCCAAAGCAACCAAGATTTGAATACTTCTCAGGGAATTTTAGTATTTAAACACACAGTGAACCACTTCAACCACTTCAGTTCCAACAAATCTGGAGAAACTAAATCTTGTTTCAAGAAATACTTGTAGTACTTTCAATACATTTTCCTATCTCTGCAGAAGAAACAACTTGTGCAACCAAATGTCTCTGCTGTAGGACCTAAACCTACCAGACAGCACCAACAGGAAAATTATCAGACCCAGTGTCCAGTGAGGATGCAGAGGGCAAGACTCCTCACGCTGTAATTACAATATAGCTTCCTGGTAAAGGAGAGGAGTTCTTTTGCTTGGTAGAACTGGCCAGAGATTGCCAGGACTCATACAGTATAGGTTCCAGTCATGACAGCTGTAGCTAAGCCAGTTGTTGAAGTTCAATCTTCACCATGGCAACCACTTGGAAAACCTCCAATTTGCTGAACTGGAGATTCTTAAAGAAATCAGCTCAGAAGAGCTGCATGGTTTGCAAAGGGTTTGACATATTTTATTCAAATAGCACCTCATAAGCAAAACCATACAAAATACTCAGCCTTAGTTTCAAGAACCATTGGAATTCCTGTCAGAATGTTTCAACATACATCACCTCATCTGATTCTCCAACAAGAAGCCTGGCAGCTATTTGGGGCTGGAATCATAATAAGGAAACTACCAAGGTAGCTGACATGGTAATAGCTCAATAAATGTTCATTGAATCCATGAATTGTTATTGTTTTATACAGCAAGAAGCAGGCTAAGAGAGGTTTGCATGGCTTCCTTTAAGTGCCAGGTAGTAAGCAGTGCTAGGACTCTGGCTCTTTGACTGCTGGCCTACTGCTTCTCCCTTTCTAAAGACCATGGTGGCCTTCAAACTGGGCCTCAATCAAGGTCAGGAGGCCATTTCTCTCCTCACCAACAAACATTCATTGAGTATCTCTAATACAACAGACCTTGGCACCACATTTCTCTGCTTGGCTGGCCTTTTCAAGTCTTAATTTTAATGTGACCTCTTACACAAGGCATCTGGAATGCCTCTTCCAGCCCTACTGTGCCCCTCAGGCCCAACACATTTTATCCCATTTCCTCTTCAGCTCTTACCCCCACCTTTCATTATATCATGTGTGTGTTAATAGTCTGTGTTCTCCAGTGAGAATGTAGGCACCTGAAGACAGGATGCTGGCCCAGATTTTCTGCTGACTGTAAGCTAAAGGGCTGATGTAGATAGCAAACCACACGGAGTCAGGGTGGCTTCAGGTATATTCAGAGAAGTGTGGAAAATACACTTATGGCAGTCAGAAGACTGGAGGGCTATAGGGTTGCTTAGCTTGAGGGACAGAAAGGCTCAGGGAAGACATATCAGCTCGTTTCAAGTGACTAAAGGTAGTGTACAGAAGAGGAGAGCGAGCTTGTCACAGGTCACCCAGGACCAGAAGGGGAAGAAAGTGCAGGGGAAGATTTCAAGATATCCTCATTATACTTCCAAATATATAACTGTTGAGTAAGTACTGTCTTCTCTACAAACGTTTAGGAGCTAGGGTCTATTAATTTCTCATCATATGGATATAACAAAGTATATAGTGTTCTTATGACAATAGATATCTGACTGAAAGGCTGTTGTATGGAATGTCAATTGTGTCACTCTTCACTAAGCTTACAATGCTCCTTATCCTCACTTCTGTTTATATGGCTGATCCTGACCCTATTTTTGTTGTTGTTGGTGGTTGGTGGGGCTTGAACTCTGGCCTGGGTGCTGTCCCTAAGCTCTTCAGCTCAAGGCGAATGCTTACCACTTGAGGCACAGCGCCACTTCCGGTTTTCTGGTGGTTTATTGGAGATAGGAGTCTCACAGTCTCTCCTGCCCGGGCTGGCTTTGAACCGCGATCCTCAGATCTCAGCCTCCTGAGTAGCTAGGATTACAGGCATGAGCCACTGGCATCCGGCAGTGACCCCCTCCCTTTTTTGTTTTATTTGCAGTGTTGAAGATTGAATCCAAAGCCTTGCCCATGCTAGGGACACTACCATGTGAGCTATATCCTACTTGATGGTGTATTATTTTTGTTATTGTTTTTGTTGTTGGTGGTCATAGGGCTTGAACTCAGATTCTTTAGGTACTTAGAGATAAGTCTCACAGACTTTCCTGCCTAGGCTAGCTATAAAACATGATCCTCAGATCTTTGCCTCCTGAGTAGCTAAGATTACAATTATAAGCCACCAGTGCCCAGCTCTTGTTTTCTTTTCTTTTTTTTTTTTCTGTGGGTCATGGGGCTTGAACTCTGGGCCTGGGCACTGTCCCTCAGCTCTTCAGCTCAAGGCCAGCGCTCTACCGCTTGAGCTACAGCCCAACTTCCGGTTTTCTAGTGGTTCATTGGAGATAAGAGCCTCACAGACTTTCCTGCCCGGGCTGGCTTTGAACCATGATCCTCAGATCTCAGCCTCCTGAGTAGCTAGGATTATAGGCGTGAGCCACTGGCCCCAGCCTTGTTTTCATTTTTGAGACAAGGTTTTGCCATTATCTTTGTTTGGGTAGGCCTTGAATTTGAGATCCTCCTTTATCTGCTTCCCAAAGATCTTGGCAAGATGCATGTTACCACCACATCTAGTTCCTTAACTAATTTTTTCTTTGGCAGTAGTGGGGTTTGATGAACTTAGGGCCTTCCACTTGCCAGACAGATGCTTTACCACTGAATTATACTTCCAGTCCTCCTTTCTGACTCCTAAAGTCTTGATCTGACACAGGTAAATCACCCCTGATTCCCCCACTAATGATGATCTTATTTGAGATTGTTGATTACCTAAAATTTGTATTACAACAACATATTAGCAGTAAGGCAAGTAGAAAGCAGTCTTTTTGCATGAATGGGTGTCAAGAAGCCCATGATATGGCTCTATGACAACGGGACTGCCATTCAGCTGTTTGCTGCAATCTTCATTATGGGTGGGACAATATAAAAGCTCAGCTATCTTGAAGGGATTTAAGCCAAGAGAACAGAAATACTCCCGTGTGAAATCAAGTAACTGGTCAATGAGCAAGTAGCAGAACCTAGCTTTGAATCCAGGTCTGTATAATTCCAAAGCCCGGACATTTTTTTTTTGTCAGTCTTGGAGCCTAACTCTGGGCCTGGGCGCTGTCCCTCAGCTCTTCAGCTCAAGTCTAGCACTCTACCACTTGAGCCACAATACCACTTCTGTTTTTTTCTGCTTATGTGGTGCTGAGGAATCGAGCCCAAGGCTTCATGCATGCAAGGCAAGCACTCTACCACTGAGCTACCTTCCCAGTCCACAAAGCCTGGACTTTTGAAAAACTCAACCACAAACTCTGTAGACACAAAGCCATGACTACAAACTGCCATGAAAGTTGAAAGGTTGAGCTGGGCGCTGGTGGCTCACGCCTGTAATCCCAGCTACTCAGGAGGCTGAGATCTGAGAATCGCGGTTCAAAGCCAGCCCGGGCAGGAAAGACCGTGAGACTCCTATCTCCAATAAACCACTAGAAAACCGAAAGTGGCGCTGTAGCTCAAGTGGTAGAGCGCTGGCCTTGAGCTGAAGAGCTGAGGGACAGCGCCCAGGCCCAGAGTTCAAGCCCCACAACCGACAAAAAAAAGAAAGTTGAAATGTTGGGAGGCAGAGTGTGGGGGAATGCTGCTAGTCAGGCTGCCTTGCCTATGAGCTAGGTAAGACACAGGGCTCTCCTGTGTCTTACCTAGGATGGGAAGACTCCCCTAAGCAGGGAACCATACCTGGTAGCCAACCAGGGTGCAAAGGAACACACTTGAAACTTCATCCCCTCCTTAGCCTGATAATAAACAGGTGGTGAGCACCAAGCCTGAAGTCTGAAATTTCCTTCATCATCCTGGTTATACTCAGGATAAATTCACATGGAGTTTGCCTTTGGGAACAGTACAGCAGTTAAGAACTAGACTTTGTGGAGCTAGACTGGAATTGAGGAGCTCTGTGACTTACCAGCTACACGACAACTTTCTGCACCTCAGATTCCTCATCTGTGAAGTGAGAAATGATTAAGATTATAAACTATGTATAATATGTATATGTCAAAAATAGAAAATATGAGTTGGTTCAAGGAAAGAGTCTGCTGTGTGCAGCCACTAACCTGTGCCTCGCATGGCGCTGTGAGCAAAGAAGCTGGACAGGATGACAACCAAACGCAGCGTGCAGTGTGGCTGCTGGCCTTAGCCAGACAGATAGTTGCTATCAGCACACTTGAAACTTGAAATTGCCTCACGTACAAAAAAAGTTCTATCTTTAACTTAGAGAAAGGACTACTTGTGTGACTTTGCTTTCAAAGCAAACTTGGAGCTGTAGATACAGAACTGACTCTCTCCATTCAATGGAACTACCATGTTCATGACATTCTCCATTACTAACCTAACAGGCTACAAATCAATGAAATGGAATTGGATGGCTTTAACTTGTATTTCTTAAGTAGTCCAATTGTGATCATCAACAAATCCATCCAACTTTACACACAAGCACCAAGACTTTGCCACCTTGGAAGTTAAGTTCTGTGGTGTTCTTATTTATTTCTTTTAAAAAATCTAAGTCTACTTCCTACCCCTACTATCACCATGTACACAGGTAGAAAAGTAAATGCAGTCAGCACTCATAAGTCCTCACTCGAATAACCAATGACTCAAATACAGAGAGTGGTTATTTGCAAGGCTATATTTTTAATGATGGATTTGCCTAAAAGAAACCACTATAACATCTGTCCAAGTACTACAAGGGAAAACAAAAAATACATAAAGATTAAAAGTCTATTACTTTAACAGCACATTGCCAAACACGGACAACTAGGATAAATGCAAAAGACCTTTAAAAACAACTTTAAAAGATGCAACATTCAAGTCAATCAAACGTGTAGGTTCCACGAACAACAGAAAAACAGGTCCAAGAATAATTCTACTTGTGCATGATGGTAACTCAGACTGTACTTCATCAAAATTTACTCAGATAGGTGCCTCAGTGCAATGGGTGTCTGAGCAGACATGGTTTTTTCTTCACTGCATGGAGATGTATGCATGGACTAGAGGAGAGGAAAAGTCCCAGATGCTAAAGGAAGCACAGGAGGCTTCATTCCCCATTGAGAAAGTACCAAAGGCAGATTTAGTGGACTCAAGCTGTATCAGTTTCCCTAATGAAAGGTCTTACACATGCTGAAATAGATGAGTTACAGAATTTGTCATGCTAAGTATTTACAGCCATTTGTCATAAAGTGAGCTCACTAACTTGACAGAATAAAAAAGGTAATAGTTAAATTATTATATAACCTTTTACAACTTGAAGAACCTTGTGGATAAGTGATGTTGACATTCAAAACCCCCTCAAACATTAACAAGAAATTATTAACTTCATCAAGAGGCACATGTCATAGAAAACATACACTTCACAGGAGGAATTCCTGCATAGCAGGAAAGTTGCTACCACTACCTAACAAATGGCTATGCCAACATTCAAGGCTACTACTATGCATCAACATTACAATTCCCTTAAAGGAGTGTTTATAAAAGCACAGAATCTTTTTGGAGAGTACATGTGTCTTTTGTCTGAAAGGATATTTTTCAATGGAAAACTGGAAAATCATATAAATAAAACAATTTTCTAATTGGGTAAGTCTTAAGGCAAAGCTACTCAGACCTGGGTGTATGTATGTTGGAAGAACCTATTTAACTTCTATTTAAAGTTACCTATTTAAATTCTGAATCACTAACAGGTCAGCATCCAGATCAGAAAATATTCCCTTTCCAAGCTTTAAGTATTTTCAGCATTATAAAATAGAATCCACTTTCTTATTATGGATACGAAATGGGAAACTGCTCTGTGCTCTTCCTTGAAAACTGTAAAACAACCAAATGGCAGCTTAGGTATTGAACTGTACAGGGGAATGTGGTAATGAAGATGATATGCCCACTGCACACAAAGGAGCCACCTTACAACAAACACTCTGGAGCACTCAGTGTCTTACCACTGCCTTTGGTGTAGTATGGGACAATCAAGGATTCATAAATTAACTTTTAACATCAACTACAGACTAACAAATGATAATTAGACACAGTAAGTTTATAAATTTTACATTTTGCTCCTGTTTGGCTGCTAAAGAGCAGCAATTTAAATTGATATAAAAACTTCTGACAACAAAGCTTCCTATACAGATAAAGGACATAATCAAAACGTAAGCAGCAATTAACTTTCTTAAACTCATATGGTGTAGAATATTTACATTTTTGGGAAGAGAGACCTCTGACCCCATCATCCTCTTTACTCCCTTTTTTTTCCTCTGACCCTTTTCCTTTTTGTCCCGGCTCCTCCAAAGCTAAATCAAGCTCTCTGAACTATATACACCTGTACTTTGGCTAAGCCAGCTGGATGTAATGCCTATAGTCTTAGGCTGGAAGGAAAACAGTTAAGTTCTTGGAGGTTGTTTGCCACCTTCTTTTGGACAGCAGAGTGCTGGAGTTAATGAATCTGTCCTTTTACATCATGGGGAAAAACAGCCCACACTAAACTCCTCAACCTGAATAGGGCAAAACGAAAATGCCACTGGCTCCATGTGCCATTATGGGCCACCAGAGAAAAGGGGAAGAAAAAGATGATGGCAAAGGCAGGAGCAATCAAGTGTCCTGACAAAGGAACCTCTCCACATCTGGGTTCCCTAGGAAATGATGCTCCTTCTTCCCTCTCTTCCCTCTCTCCCTCCACCACACACACACACACACACACACACACACACACACACACACACACACACACACACACACACACACACACACACACGCACACACGCACACACGCACACACACAAATTAATTCACATCACAAGAACTTGGTACTCTGGTTAAGTGTCAGGTAACTATAAGAAGAGTTAAGTCAATCACTTTTTATACTTTAACTGAGACATAAAACTAACAGAACACATATCACTGTGAAAGTAACTTCCTAAAACAGATCCAGCCTACACAGCGCAGCCAGCAAAACTTAAAAAGAATAGTTTGTTCACAATCTGCCTTGTACAGGATAGTTATATTCTTCCTATGCCATATAAATGACATTTATATAGCTCACACATTCAGAGACATGCACTAGGACTTTTTAGGTAGTACAAATTTCTTCACAATCACATGTGCAAATTTTACAAACCACTAAGTGAGTATTCATAAGCTTAGGCTGGGCTGTGTCTTGTATCATCTAATGAATTTAAAGCGGGTTCAGAATCATCCATAGGAAGAACCAGACGTGTCCCACGAATGACCAGTTCGTGGTCCCCAAAGGTAAGCTCCCGATCTAAGGGATCCTCAGAACTGTTGCCCATAAATCTCCTTGGGATACTGGAGGCTGCTGATTCAGTGCTCACAGTAGAATCTCCATATGTCAAACTGATATCACCGTCGTTGAGAATAAGATCAGAGTCATCATCTTTCAATTGCTCCTGGTTCTAAATGCAAATAAAATAAGGTTTAAGCATGGCAAAGAAATCCTAGAACCAAAGTCCGATGCAGTGGCATGTGCTGGTAAGTTCAACTACTTGGGAGGCTGACACAGGAAGACATCAAGTTCAAGGCCAGCCCAAGTGACAGAGCAAGACCCTGTCTCAAAAATAAAAGAAATTTAAGAATCATTTCCTATGGAATTGTTTGGAATTCTCTATTTAAATCTCCTTAGTGATAGCCCACTGCTCTCAGCTTCATCTCCTCTACAATCTGCATCTTTCACCTCGATTATCATGTGTTTGCCAGCCAGCCAGGCAGGTTCACAGCTGCCCAGACCTCTTAGGCTTTCTCTCACCTGTAGGCTCTTCCATATGCTGTCCCGCCACTCCCTAAGTGACTACTGCCTACATATCGTTTTCTCCTGCAATTCTTCCTTGACCTCTCAGGTCTAGGTTACGTCCCTCCTATGGGCCCTCACAGCACCCTGTCCTTGCCTGGTCCCTGTAGTAGCACCTGCCCTGAAACCTGTCAGTCTGCCTTCAAGGGGCATAAGAGCCTCGGGGGTCATGGGGAGGAACAGATCAATAGGGTTATTATATAGGACTAAGTGTTTCCTGGTCTGTCCACCTGACATAGTATGGAACATAAAAAATATATCAAACTCCCACTGCCTACTTGGTTGTCAGGTCCACAAGCTCTGTGTCTAATATAAACTTTATGTCAAGCTAGGTGTCAGTAGCTCATGCCTATAATCCTAGCTATTCAGGTGGCTGAGATCTGAGGATCATAGGTCAAAGCCAGCCTGGGCAGTAAAATCCATGAGACTGTTATCTTCAATTAATCACCAAAAAAGCTGAAAGTGGCTCAAGTGGCAGAGTGCTAGCCCTGAAAAATAACAAGCTCAGGGACAAGGCTCAGCTCCTGAGTTCAAGCCTCAGTACTGAAACAAACAAATGAAAAAACCTTTATGTCAAACAGTATTTAAAAGTCCTACAAAAGGTGAAAAAGTTGACATTTTGCTAAGTAAAAAAAGTACTTGTGCACAGAAGAGTCTGGAATGGCATCAGTAATACCTTTTTTTTTTTTTTTTGCCAGTACCAAGACTCAAACTCACTCTTATTGGTTTGCTTGTTCACGGGACATGTCATCAGTGGAATCACACCTTCAGCCCAGCATTTTCCTGGTGAATTGGAGGTGGAGTCTCTTATACTTTTCTGCCCTGGCTGACTTCAAATCATGATCATCCAGGTCTCAGCCTCCGGAGTAACTAAAATTACAGGTGTGAGCTACTGATGCCTAGCTTCAACATTAAGTTTCTCATGAACTTTCTTTTCTTTCTTTTTATTTTTATTGGTGTGTATTAATTGCACACGTTGTTTCATTGTGATACTTCCAGACATTTTTATGTTTCTGTACTATTGGAAGTGTGTTGTTTAAATACACAAACACAACAAAAAAGTGATCTGAAAAGCTGGGCGCTGGTGGCTCACGCCTGTAATCCTAGCTACTCAGGAGGCTGAGATCTGAGGATCGCGGTTCAAAGCCAGCCCGGGCAGGAGAGACCGTGAGACTCCTATCTCCAATAAACCACCAGAAAACCGGAAGTGGCGCTGTAGCTCAAGTGGTAGAGCGCTTGCATTGAGCTGAAGAGCTGAGGGACAGCGCCCAGGCCCAGAGTTCAAGCCCCACGACCGACAAAAAAAAAGTGATCTGAAAAATAAATCCAGCCAGACATGGTAGCTCATACCTGTGCTCTTAGCTACACAGGAGGTAGAAATCAGATACATTTCAGTTCAAGACCAGCCCAGGCATAGAGATACTCTATTTCAAACAATAGAAAGGTGGGCATGGTAGCATGCACTTGTCATCTCAGCTATTCAGGAAGCATAAAATAGAAGGATCACAGTCCAGAAAGCCTGGGGGTGGAGGATGCAAGACCTTATTGAAAAAATAACTAAAAGCAAAAATAGAGCTCACATGGTAGAGTATCTGACTAGAAAGTCCAAATTCCTGAGTTAAGAAAACTCTGGTACTTCCAAAGAAAGAAAGAAGAAAAACAAATCCAGTCGGGTGTAATGGTCCACTCCCACAATCCCAGCTACTTTGGAGTCAGTGATATGATTGTGTTCTGAAGCCAACCCAGACAAAATAAAATCAGTGAGATCCTATCTAAAGAATAAGTTGGGGGGCCGGGCGCCAGTGGCTCACGCCTATAATCCTACATACTCAGGAGGCTGAGATCTGAGGATCACGGTTCAAAGCCAGCCTGGGCAGGAAAGTCCATGAGACTCTTATTTCTAATAAACCACTAAAAAATCAGAAGTGGCACTGCATCTCAAGCAGTAGAGTGCTCGCCTTGAGCTGAAGAGCACAGGGATAGCGCCCAAGCCCAGAGTTCAAGCCCCATGACGGACAAAAAAAAAAAAAAGTCGAGTGTGGTGTGGTTCACATCTGTAATCCCAGCTAAGAGGAAGGTGAAGGTAGAAGGATTATGGTCTGAAGGTAGCTTTGGCAAAAAGTGAGACATTCATCAACTACAGTGAAAACACAGGTTATACCATGGGGGAGGGACATACAAAGCAACAAAGAAAAAGCACGTGGTAACTTATAAATATATTAGAAACAATATCAAGAAAGAAAAAAACCACTTGTGTCCTTATCCTGGGGTTCATTTTGCTGAACATCTTATCTGACCTTTTCTGCTTGTCTCAGACATATACTAGTTATTGCAAATAAGGGAAACCATGGGACCTATGTTTCTTTGGGCCTGGCTTACTTCACTTAATATAATTTTTTCCAAGTCTTTCCATTTACTTTGCAATTTAGGTGGGGGGCTGGGAGTGGGGAGTGTAGTTGTGGAGATGGTTGGGAAAGGATGGTAGAGGAAAAACAGGAGGAGGCAACAATGTTTGATAAGAAATGTACTCATTTCTTATTGCTCATATAACTGTAGCCCCTCTGTACAGTAGTTTCACAATAAAAAACTTATTTTAAAAAGTGAGACTTTAACTGAAAATAACTAAAGTAAAAAGTGATACGGGTGTGGTTAAACTGGTACGGACCACTTGCTTACAAACAAAAAGGCCCCAAGTTCTAACCCCAGTGCCAAAAAATGGTCTCAGAATCCTCCTAATAGAATGACCCTAAACATACACATTTAGTGTTGAGCTGAGGCCAACGCACAAACAAATGAAAGGCAGCACAGAAATAGAATGACTAAAATCATCTGTAGTAAGATGAGCTGCTACTGTAGAACTGTTACCAAACGCTGTGGGCGGTAGTTATAGCTTTTCATGCATTTTCTGGTTAAGCAAACTAAGCTTAAATTCCTCCATAGGAATTTTTACATCAAAGACAAAAATCAAGCCCAAGTAAAACAAACCCAGAAACCCATCCATAGAGCATCTAAATTCAACTTGAAGAATTCCGTTTGTGGCTAAAGCTACTTACTTCGTAGGCCTGGGGGCTGGTGAGGCACCTGGCAATGGGCCCACAGCAGGCTGGGAGGGTGGTGGTGAGAGGTGGCCCACTATGTGTGAGCAGAGGCTTCAGGTAGCTGAGCAGGCATGGTTAAGGAAGAGATGTACTCCTTTCTTAGCGCATTGAAAATAAGTCATTTCATGATAATCACTTACAATGTACCTAACACCTTGGAACCTAGCAAAACTTGTTTATACCATCATGTGATAGTAGGGAGACAGCAAATGGACACCTTACTATCTGTTTCACAGATAGTGACACTGAGACTCAGGTCAATAGCCCAACTAAAGTCACAGACTTTAAGGAAATGGGGACCTATCTGCTGGTTAGATTAGTTTGATTTCAAATTGTGTATACATTCCACTATAACATATTGCTATACTGATTTAAATAAAAGCAACAGAGGGCTGGGAAGATGGCTCAGTGGTAGAGCGCTTGCCTTGCATGCTCGAGGCCCTGGGTTCGATTCCTCAGCACCACATAAGCAAAAAGAAAAAAGCCGGAAGTGGCGCTGTGGCTCAAGTGGGCTGTGGCTCAAGTGGTAGAGTGCTAGCCTTGAGCTGAAGAGCTGAGGGACAGTGCCCAGGCCCAGAGTTCAGGCCCCACGACCGGACCCAAAAAATAAATAAATAAATAAAAATAAAAGCAACAGAAATACAAGATCATTGTAAATTGGACACTGAAGGAAGTAAGGGAGAAAATAAAGAATGATAGTGATCAGAGGGACAGTAGAATATTCCAGTAGTAGAGCACAGAAATAAAAGTGGTTTTAATCATTTGACACAGATTCTGCTGGCCTTCTAAATGTTTTACAACTTCAGTATCCATTTGATTCTTTATGATGCTATAAGGTGGAAATAAAAGTCACTCTTCAAGACATTAAGAAAATATATGTATCATGAGCTCTTATGTCATAGATTCTCATTTCAGTATTCATTTATTCTCAAAAAAAATCTGTAGTAATACATATTAATAAAGTGTGGATCACAAGAAAAAAATTAAGGAAAAAGGAGACGCATATACTAAATCCCTTATATTCTAAAAATGAGAACTGGGTTGGGGTTCCTGGTACCTGTACCAGTGATGCCTAGCATACTCAGGGCTTTGGGTTCTATTCTTGGCAGTGCAGAGAGGAGACAGAGGGGAGAGAGACACAGAGAGAAATAAACTGCCGAAGACTGTCCTCAATCAAAAATGAGATAGATGAAAAAGGAAGGACCATGGTTCATGCTAGCCCAAACAGAAGAGTTCATGAGAATCCCCTTCACAATTCATAGCTGGGTACAGTGGTATATGCCCACCATGCCACACTATGAGGGAAGCTGAGATTGGGAGGATAGATGCTTCAGGCCAGCCCAGGCAGAAAAGTCTGATAAACTCTGTCTCCACAGAGGGAGGTTGGATATGATGGTATATGCCTATGATCCAAGCAACAACCGGAAGACTAAAAATGATGGAGCTCAGGTGGGAATTGAGATCCTATTGTAAAAATAACCAGTGTAGGGGCTGGGAAGGTGGCTCAGCTTGCCTTGCATGCATGAGGCCCTGGGTTCGATTCCTCAGCACCACAGAAGCAAAAAGAAAAAAGCCAGAAGTGGCGCTGTGGCTCAAGTGGTAGAGTGCTAGCCTTGAACTGAAGAGCTGAGGGACAGCGCCCAGGCCCAGAGTTCAGGCCCCACAACTACCAAAAAAAAAAAAAGCCAGTGTAAAACAGGGCTGGAAATGTGATCCAGTGGATCTTAAGTCAACCTAGTAACTACAAGGCCCTAAGTTCAAACACCAGTATAGCATCATCATCATCATCATCATCATCATCATCATCATCATCATCATTCTCATATTAATAATTACTAATTAAAGGTTAAAGTGCTCAATATAAGCATACTTTATAAACCATCTGGCCTTATAATGCCATTGGAAATGGCCAAGTCTCTGTCTAGCAGCACAGAATAGTCTTAAGGTTTGGCTCTATAAGAATACATTTCTTCACAGAAAACCTTACCAAAATTGTCAAAATAATAATAAAAAAAGAGTAAGCTGTACACCACTGGCTCATGCCTGTAATCCTAGCTACCCAGAAGCCCAAGATCTGAGTGATGACCACATTTCCTGCCATCCCGGGCAGAAACATCTTGAGAATCTTAACTAGTAAAATGCCAGAGGTAGAGCTGTGGTTCAAGCTATAGAGCACTACCCTTAAACAAAACAGCTAAGTGTAATGCTCAGGCCATGAGTTCGAGCCCCATACTGGCATGCATATGCATGTTCATGTGCACATACCAAAAAATAAAAATTAAAAATGAAGTCTAAATAGTTAAATAAATTATTAAAGAAATAAAAAATCCACTGAAGATTTAAAAAAAAAACTTCGCATACAAAAGGCACAAGCAGATGGTATCAATGATAACATCTTCCCAGGATTTAAAGAAATAACAGAGAGGGGAGAGGACAGGAGAGAGAGGGGGAGGGGGAAGAGAAGAAGGAGAGAGAAAGCACGGAGAGAAAGAGAGGTAGAGGAGAGGAGAGAAGGGGGAAGGGAGAGGGGAGAAGGGGGAGAGGAGAGGAGGAAGAAAGGAGGGGAGGAGAGAGGAGAGGGGAGAAGAAGGAAGAAAGGAGGGGGGAAAAGACAGGAGAGGAAGGAGAGGGGAGAGTAGAAGATGGAGAAGGGGTGAGGAGAGAGGGGCATAAGAGAGAAGGGGAGAGGAGAGGAGAGGTGAGGCTAGAAGAGGAAGGGGGAGGGGAGAGGAAAAGGAGAAGGAAGGAAGGAGAGGAGGAAGGAGGATGGAGTGGTTTGGGTGATGAGGAAGAGGAGGAAGAGGAGGAGGAATGGAGAAAGAGAGTGGGGGAGGGAAGAAGGAAGAAAAGAGACAGAGAGAGGGAAGGAGGGAGTAAGACAGGTAGGCAGGCAGGCAGAGAGAAGAGACAAACATTTAAAATTGAAAAGAACTTGTGAAGAAAAGTAGTCAAGCCAATACTATACAAAAACATTTAAATTTGTCTACTATGAAGCAACACAGTATAAAGTACAAGAAAGTCCACAGACTTATAAGCCTGAGGATTTACAACAAAAACTCTATTAATTTCAGTGGGGGAAAGGATGGTACTTTGAATAGAGAGGGCTGAATCAACTAGATATTTATTCTAAAAAAGTACTTCATACTACACATAAAAATTATGATGAATCAGGGAATGGGAAGGTGGCTCAGTGGTAGAGTGCTTGCCTTGCATGCATGAGGCCCTGGGTTCGATTCCTCAGCACCACATAAGCAAAAAGAAAAAAGCCGGAAGTGGCGCTGTGGCTCAAGTGGTAGAGCGCTAG
>NW_027204492.1:14180000-14227500 GCF_024711535.1 Dipodomys merriami
TACAGGATATTCGAACTTACTGAGTAAGTATAATGAAGATATCCATACAGTTTAAAGGCAGAGAGAAATGGTATTTTTCCCTTTATGACCCAACTAGTAGTCTCTTTCCCTGTCACCTCATTTTTCCTCTATAACTGACAGAGGTGATACAGCTAACTGGTGGAGATGTACACACACTGGGATCAAGCATTTGTCTGGTCAGCTGTATAACTTTCTTCTTGTCTTAACCCAGAGGTGAAGATACTGAGGAACTCTTACCCTTTGAACACTACCCTAGCTGCTAGGCATAATGGGAATTTACCCAGTCTGCTTTGCCTAGGTATTTCAAGCCAGAGAATTCTATTTTAAGATTCCAACCACAAAGGAGGCAAGCACTTACTATCACACACACACACACACACACACACACACACACACACACACACACACACACACACACACACACACTCATCATTCAACAGCTAACTAAATTAACATTGAGGGAATTTAAAACCACACCCTAAAGAAAAATACGCAAGGGTTTATTTCAGACAAGAACAAAAATTGTGCTTTGAAAGAGACACTTTGTCTTGAAACACTTAATTTCTGGAATTTCTCATCTAATATCTAGTAGTAGAAATGATGGATTCAGTGGTGCCAGGAAACCATTAAAAATGAATGGAAAACTGTGGTCACTCTAGAGAGTGTGGCCAGTTACACCATACTCCACTGCAAAAGGCTGAATATCCTAGAGACAGCTGAGAATCTGACACATGGAAGGAAGGATGGAAAGAAATGTGGCCAAGACTGAGGCACTGGGTAGCTAAGTGCCTTCCCTAGAACTGGAGACCAGTTCAAGATTCAAAAGCTTCTAGGCAGTTCTCAAGGGCAGCTGCTGGTCATCCAACTTGAAAGTTACACAGGAAGAGCAGCTGGAGTGGGCTGACATCAGAGACAAGCCTGCATGCGCAAACCTAAGTGGAAAAAGGCTCCCTGTGCCAGAACAGTCACTTGAAAACCCAGAAGCGCTTAAGAGACTACTTGGCTCGGTGGCAAAAGTCCAGCATGGCCCACAGATAGGAAAGCTGTCAACCTTGATAAGCATATGCTGTCTAAATGTGGTTGTGTCTCTATGTAGTGGTGTGAAAAGCCAGGAATGATGTCAGCTAAAAGCTGGGGCAAATAGGACAGGATCTTAGTAGTGTCATGTAGTCTAGGAGAGGCAGTTTGCTTCCCAAATGGCTGTACATTCAACAGAAATGCCAAGGACAACACAAATGCATATTTACCAAATGTTCTTGGTCTGAGTCAACACCAACCCTAAAGGAAAAACACAAAGAGTAAATGAGATTTTGAAGCCAAAATAAGTCTAGTATATACATACATATATACGCTGTCAGGCAGCTATTTCTCTCTACAGAGAAGCTGTTGGAATAGTTAATGTGTTCTTGTTTCTCTGTGCTTGTTGATGTACATTTGTGGCTCTTGTCTCTTTCCTTAGCAACAGCTTGGATTCTAAGGCAAGCAGAATAAATGATCCTATTCCTATAATCCCACTTACCAGTTTCAGTAAAATAGCATTTCTCCTCTAAATATAATTCCACTTGAAGCAGAGTCGGGGAGAACAACATTGCTCCAGTTGCTGAGTAAGAACGACTGGAAAGTTCTAGAAACAAAGGCTGACAGTGCAATTCTAAGAGGGAGTTGTGTGGTTTTGGACCTCACAGAATTCATGGCAACTTTCTGCGAGTTAGAAGGGTTCCAATTATAGCTGTTTGCACAGGCTAATGGACAAGCAGTAGCCTTAGTTTTTCATTAATTCTTCTTTTTACCTCCACTCAATTCCTGCTCTGAGTATCCTAGGAAACAGCTTCATTAAGGAGCTCTGTGTGTCTCTTCTCTGGCCCCTGACACTCTGGGCACTCTATTTCTTCTATCTTCTCCCCCCTTTCTGCTCCCCTCCCCCTTCTCCCCATTGCCTCTTTCAGCTGCTCCAGCATGGGACTCATTCTGACTCATAGTGTGTTGAGTAAAGTTTTCCAACACCAGGCTGTCCCCCATCCCTCCAGTTAGTTATTCAAACCCACAACTCACAGAGTCATTGTCTTCACAAAAGACTGCATGCAGCTGACAATCTAATCTAGAGGGTCAACTCTGAAGTCCCTTGAGTTGCATTTAAGGCTCTCCACATGCAACTGGCCACTCCTCACTCCAACCTACCTTTCCACCTTCTTCCTCTTCCTCTTCTTCTGAAACCCTGGTCCTCTCTGGGCCTCCATGCCTTTGCACATACCATTTGTCCCTCAGGCTGAAATATGCTGCCTCTCACTTAGCTCCTCAATAAGTTCTACAATAACTACTTTATGAGTCCTCCAACTGACTTTTCCTCTATAATTCTGTACAACTTTCTAGAGTCTCTTCATTACAATACTTAGCACAAAAGGTTCAGCATGGTAGCTCAAGACTATAGTCCTAGCTATTTTGTACATGGAGATTAGAAGGATTAGGATTCAAGGCCATCTAGACAAAAGTTGGGAAGACCTCATCTCAACAAAACAAGCATACTTATGTGGTCCCTGCTATTCAGGAGGCCATAGGTAGAGGACTACCATGAGAGGCTGGCACCAAGCAAAAATTAACACCATATCTGAAAAATAACCTTAAGTAAAAAGGACTAGAGATGTGACTGAAGTATTAGAGCACCTGCCTAGAAACACATGAGACTGGGCTCAAGCCCTAGTACCACGTGCGTGCACACAAAAAATAGAGACATAGATCGAAAGACCCCAGACTTCTGGGATACTTTTAGAGACATAGATATATAGAAACACACACAGTGCAGTGCAGTAGTTATTTAACTCTCTCTCTCTCTCCCCTCAAAAGCCTATGAGCTCCTTGAGGCAAAAGCCATATCTCAATTCATTTCTGTTTTCCCAGAGTCTAGCACAGTACCTGACACACAATAGGTTCTCAAGTGTTTACGAATTATTACCTACTACATGGCAGTGCTAGAAGTTATAACAGCAGGATCCCCAAAGACAAGTAACATTTAAGGGAGGAAAATGAAACAAGACCCCATTTGAAAGGTAAGGGAATCATGGCTAAATATGTGAAAAAAGATGGTGATGACCAGATTTGTAATTCAAAGAAAGGATCATTTTTACTTTGTTAAAAACATCCTGGCACTATTTAATTCTTAGGCATGTTAGACTCTCACCATTTATGTATCTCAAGTGACATCTAGTGGTCTTGAAGATAGTACATGTACAATACTCATAATATACCCAGAGCCAGTCGAGTGTAATAAAACAATTACAGAGTATTTATTATTTGACAGGTACTGTGCTAGGTAGAGGACATAGATATAAATTAAACATGGTTCCTGGGGCTGGGAAGGTGGCTCAGTGGTAGAGTGCTTGCCTTGCATGCATGAGGACCTGAGTTCGATTGCTCAGCACCACATAAGCACCTGGAAGTGGTGCTGTGGCTCAAGTCGTAAAGTGCTAGCTTTGAGCTGAAGAGCTGAGGGACAGTGCCCAGGCCCAGAGTTCAGGCCCCACGACCAACAAAAAAATAAATAACTAAAAATAAACATGGTTCCTTTCCCCAAGGAGCTTACAGACAACTAGAATAGAATCTCCAAGACTTTGCTTGTCAGGGAATACTTGATTCAAATTCCCCACTGGCTTCTGCCGAGCTGTGCAAACTCATATAATGCAGCCCTGTGGACTGTAATTCTATCACCTGAAAAGGGTTGATCTATGGATTAAACACAAAAATGTATGGAGAACTTTTAAGAGTGTCTGATAGATCATGAACACTAAGTAGTTCTTATAACTACCCCATTATTACAAGGTTAAATGAGGTAAGTGCTATAATGGACAATTTTATCCTTTGACAGTACTTAGGTTTGAACTCAGGGCCCCCAGCTTGCTAGACAGGGGTTAAGCCATACCTCCAGCCTTTAAAATGTTATAATGGAAGGACACGATGTTATGCAGAGAAAGTGCTTAGAGAGAAAAGAACAGAGGGTAGGGGGAAGGCACTTGGCTATGTCAAATATTGGGAGGTAAAAGAGAAGCCCAGGCAGAGCAAAGGCTCGTAAGTGATAGACAAATGTTTTCACATGCTTTGCACAGTAATGACTGACTCATTGCAATTCACTTGGGGTGGCCATTATTTCCAGGTGATCCCATACCTGGTTTATGGAGGTCATGCCACTACTTCCTTGTTTAATATTCCTTAAGATTCCTATTGCATTTTGAAATAAAAACTCTCTCATTATACCTTAAAAAACCCTACAGTAGGGGTCCACAAGATACAGCCCGTGGGACATCTAGTAGTCCTCCTGTTTTTGTAAGTGAAGTTCTGTTGACAGCTTTGACACTACTGGGGTTTGAACTCAGGACTTCCTACTTTCTAGACAAGCACTATTAATACTTGAGCCAAATCTCCAGTCTGAGGCTTGATTGGAACATAGCCTCACCAGTTGATTAACACATTGTTTATAGATGCTTTGACACTAGACCTGAGAAACTGAGACAGAGCCCACATGACCTGCAAAGCCTAAACTCTACAAGAAGAGTTTACAGAGCCTTGTCACCTAGGAGTTTGTCCACCTCATTCTTCACACATCATTTAATCACTATTCTCTCACTAAGTAGTCTATTGTTCTGCTCATCCAGTAGGCCAAGTCAGCTTCTGCCACGGGGCCTTTGCACTTGCTTTTGTCTCTGCCTGGACTACTTTTCTATATCTTTGCCCTATCTTGTCACTCTAGTTGAATAAGTTTGAGTGGAAACTCTCAAAGGAGACTGTCCCTGACTTTTTTCTGTACCAGTCCTGGGGCTTGAACTCAGGGCCTTGTTATGGTCCCTGAGCTTTTTTTTTTTTTTTTTTTTTTTTTTTTTGCTCAAGTCTAGTGCTCTACCACTCGAGCCACAACTCCACTTCCAGGTTTTGATGGTTAATTGGAGATAAGAGTCTCACAAACTTTATTGCCCAGGCTGGCTTCAAACCACAATCCTCAGATCTTTGCCTCCTGAGTAGCTAAAATTATAGGTATGAGCCAATGCCCCCCATCCCCAGTCACTACCCTACTCTGATTGCCTTCTAAAATGATCATGTTCATTATTTACTGCTTTGTTGTCTGCCTTTTCTCAGTAAAGTATACATTTTAGGTGACCAGGGATATTTTTATTCCTACAGTCCTTCTTAAGAGCTGGGTTTCTTAACTTTGAATTACTGATGTTGTGGCCCAAATAATTATTAGTTAGTTTGGAGAGATTGTCTTATGCACTAGAGAATTAGTAGCATCCCTGGCTTTTGCCTACAAAATGCCATCAGTAGACCCCTGTCTCATTTGTGACAATCAAAAATGGATCTAAATATTGTCAAATGCTCCCTACTAGGCAAGGGTGAACAGAATTATTTCCTGCAGACCCAAAAACAAGTGACCAGCACAGGTCTGGCACTCAATAAATATTTAGTCAAGGAATGCATAAAAGGCACAATTAATCTGGGTGCCAGTAGTTCATGTCTATAACCCTAGCTACTCAGGAGGCTGAGTTCTAGAGAACTGTACTTTGAAGCTACCTCAGGCAGAAAAGTCCACAGGACTCCATCTCCAATTAACCATCAAAATACTAGTCTGAAGATGTGACTCAAGTGGTAGACCACCAGCTGAGCAAGCAAGCAAGCTTAAGCAATGGTGAGGCCCTGAATTCAAGTATGGTACTAGCATTAAAAAGGGAGCCTTGAGCTGGGCGCTGGTGGCTCACCGTGTAATCCTAGCTACTCAGGAGGCTGAGATCTGAGGATCGCAGTTCAAATCCAGCCCGGGCAGGAGAGACCGTGAGACTCCTATCTCCAATAAACCACCAGGAAAGCGGAAGTGGTGCTGTAGCTCAAGTGGTAGAGCGCTCTCCTTGAGCTGAAGAGCTGAGGGACAGCGCCCAGGCCCAGAGTTCAAGCCCCACGACCGACAAAAAAAAAAAAAGGGAGCCTTGGGCTGGGAAGGTGGTTCAGTGGTAGAGTGCTTGAGGCCCTGGGTTCGATTCTTCAGCACCACATAAGCAGAAAAAGCCAGAAATGGCACTGTGGCTCAAGTGCTAGAGCGCTAGCCTTGAGCTCAAGAGCTGAGGGACAGTGTCCAGGCCCAGAGTTCAGGCCCCATGACCAACAAAAAAAAAGTAAAAAGACAGCCTTGATAGGTACCATTGGCAAGGCTGTGAGACTCTTATCTCCAATTAGCTACCAAAAAAGCCGCAAGTGGAACTGTGGCTCAAGTGGTAAAGCACTAGCCGTAAGCAAAAAATGCCCAGGGACAATGACTGTGCCCAGAATTCAAGCCCCAGGACAGGCACAAAAAAGGCATTCTTGTAACTCCTACAGACCTTTGCAGATATTAGTTCACTAAATCCTCATCTAGGAAACAGTACTGTTACTTGTGCTACAGATGCAGAAACAGCGGCTTAAAGGACTTCCCAAAGATCACACAATTCATTTTAAGAAAGGAGTGAGAATTTAAAGACAAAGTTAAATGCGCATGAATCATCAATTCTCAGGACTCACAAGCATTCTCAAAATTGGACCAGACAAATTCAAGAGGGAAGAGAAGCTGAAAATACAGGCTTTGTTCACAATGAGGCCAAATCACTCCAATAAAACAAGAAAACAACAACAAATAATCTAATACTGTAGGGCAATGAATATTATAAGTGGTTAACTGTGGTACAGGTAAATAAGGCCATCCAAAGAGCTCTCAAAGCTAATGACAGAAATTAAATTCTTTGCACAGAGAGCAAGTGGGTTTTTGTTTGGGTTGTTTTTAAAGAAGACATGGTAAAGCATGGACATTTTCTTTGTCTTTTTGATGGAGGCAATAAGGGAAGATAAGTGATTCTTTTTAAACTAAGACTCCATTGAAGAGTATTATTCTCCTAAGTTACTACACATTTAATTTTTTCCCCCTAGGAGAGTCCACATTTACAAGCCGTTGGGGGAAAAAAAGGAGCTTCGTGTTTCCAAAATGTCCTATTCTCTCTCTCTATTTTTTGGTCAGTTGTGGGGCTTGAACTCAGGGCCTGGGCTCAAGGCTAGTACTCTACCATTTTGAGCCACAGAACCACTTGCAGTTTTCTGGTGGTTAGCTGGAGATAAAAGTCTCACACCTTTCCCGGCCCAAGATGGCTTCAAAGCACGATCCTCAGATCTCAGCCTCCTGAGTAGCTAGGATTACAGGTGTGAGCCACTGGCACTTCGCTCTATTTTCATTTTTTGAGGTACTATGGTATAGAAAAAAATGATGATCAGAGGCTCCTCTAATCACCATCTCATTGTCTGTTCAACCTTGAATGAGTAAGACTATTCTTGAGCATCTGTTTCTTAACTTGTAAAACAGATGTATTATGATTGGGTGATCATGTTAAATACACTGAGCATGAGGCCCAGCACACAGTAGGTACTCAATAAATGCCAAGTCCTCCTTCAAGTAATAATGAAGGTTATAAGAATACTATTAGGGTTTACAGCATATATGCTGTATTATGTTGTCTACCACACACAGTAATAGCATGAAAATGAACAAGAATGGAATTTGAATAGAGAAAAGAAATTATGATAGTAACAACATTCCAACTGATTCAAGGTTAGAAAAAAGGCATAATAGAGTTAAAAATGGAGGACAGATTATCTACAATATGAAATACTGTTTTTCCTAATGAGTTCTAGATAACCTGGAAGCTTGGTAGCTTTTAACATCTATGAAGTTTTAGCCAAACACAGAAGTACAATCTACAAAGCCTCAGCAACATAGACTGCTGTATCCATGGAAACAAATGCAGAACTCTTGAGATACAAGGGAGCTTTCAAATTGAATACATTAAGTATCACACACGGCAACACTAAGACCTCATGATCTTGGCCTTCCAGCATTTGGCTAGAAACAGCAGTGATCATTAGGATAAGAAAAAATAACTGCATCTAATATTGATTAGACATGGGGTAAATGGGACTGTCTCAAAAGCTGCAGATGTATCCAACAAGATAATATGACCAAAAGCCTTAAATACATGCACATCCTTTTCACTGAACAATTTGTCTCCTACAAATGCATACTAAGGAAATAAAGTACACAGTTGGCTATACATATAAAAATGTTCATTTTTCTCATTTGGGGAGGGGAAGGAAAATAACAAAATGCTGAAATAAGAATACAGGTTGACCCATTTTAACAATGAGATGTGCAAGACACTATGCTGAAAACGAACTTTACAACTTGGGGTGCGGGGGGAGGGAGGAGTTGGGGAGGTAGGGAGGGAAGGGATGGTGGTGGAGGGAACAAAGGAGGAGGTAACAATGCTTGATTGGAAATGGACTCATTACCTTACTCATGTAACTGTAACCCCTCTGTACAGTATTTTTACAATAAAAACATATAAAAAAGGTTCATACTGGCAACAGTAACAAAAAAATCCTCAAATGGCAATGATAACAGCAAAAACCTAGAAACTATACAAAAGTCCAATGATACTTGGGTCAGCCAATCAGGATATATGCCACCATTCAAATAATGATGTGAATATATTTACAAATGTAAATATCCATGCTATATTTAAAAAAGAGTATTCAAGCATACTTTTAGGTTTGCCTTTTTTCTGTTAAAAAATGTATGATGTATATAAAAGGTCTGTAAAGCAAATCTATGAAGTGTTAGTACTAGTTTCCATTTATTTTTCTTTTGAAGTTTTATTTTTCTTGTATCAGAGCGTATACTTTTGAAGAGAAATAAATGAAAAATTATTGATTCACCAAAAGTTAAAAACTTGTGACTAAAGGGAAAATAAACTGAATCAAAATTTAATGTTAAAATAAGGCAATGCAGGAAGCGGCACTATGGCTCAAGCTGTAGAGCACTCTCCTTGAGCTGAAGAGCACAGGGACAGCACCCAAGCCCAGAGTTCAAGCCCCATGACCAACAAAAAAAAGTATAAATAAGGCAATACAACAGCTATACTCACAAGAAAATATGTCGGAAATGGTCTGTACAACTTGGGAGGGGTTGGGGGAAGGGTAAGTGGGAGAAACATGAGGGAGGGGGTAACAAGTTTGACAAGAAATGTACTCACTACCTTAAATGTACTCAGTATTTTACTTATGTAATTGTAACCTGTCTGTATATTACCTTGACAATAAAAATTTAAAAATAAATGAAATAAATAAGTGAGGTCACCAGCTTCTACTCACCTTATATGCAGGCATGACAACATGGCCGTGGTACCACCACCAAATACCCACACAGTAAAAAACACAATCAGAAGTGTGGTGCTGAACATCATTTGCCGTGCATAAGTGGCAGTGTCTCGAATGGCCAAAGCAAATGCCATCGCACCACGAAGGCCTACAGGGAATTGAAGGGGTAGTCAATAGTTGATACCAATGAAAGCATCATAAATTCAGAGACATAAACATCCTAAAATCTTAGGAGCAGTTAACCAAATGATACAGAAATGCAACAATCTTTCAATACTTTTTAAAATTTATTTTGTTGCAGTCGGGTGATAGTGGCTCATACTTGGAGTCCTAGCTACTCAGGAAGCTGAGATCTGAGGATTGCAGTTCAAAGCTAGCCCAAGCAGAAGAGTCTGTGAGACTATTATCTCCAAGTAACCAGAACAAAGGGAGAAATGGAAGTGTGGCTCAAGTGCTACAGTGCCACCCTTGAGCAAAAGGGCTAAGAGTCAGGCCCTGAGTTCAAGCCCCAGTATGAGCACAAAAATTTTTTTTCTCTCTGGAACCAGATTTTAAGAGAAATTTCTTTTTCTTTCAAAAGTAAATTCAATACAGACTCCTTGAAAAAAATTAATTTATATATAAAGTGTTTTGATTCATAGTTCCATGAGTTTTGTTTGAAAATGCATAGAACAATATAGCCACTACCATTATCAAGACACAAAGCAATCTCCTCTCTCCCGATTTTCCTCTGTATTACAACTTCCTAGGTTCCACTTCTTTCACTAAACTCCTGATCTATTCTTCGTTGCTTTTTTTTCTTTTTATGATACTGGGTATTGAGCCCAGGCCTTGCTCTTACTATATGCCTCCAACTCTTCAGTTTTCATCTTGCTTTTGAAAAAGGGTCTAACACTGGCTGTTGCCTGAGCTGGCCTCAAATTCCTGATCCTTCTGCCTCCAACTCCCAAGTAGCAGGCATTATAGACATGTACCATGTTCTACTTGATTGTCTTTTTGAGAATGTTTTATAAGTAAACTCACAGAGTATGTAACCTGAGACTGGCTTCTCTCACTAAGCGTGATGATTCTGATATTCAACTGGGTTGTATGGATCAATAAGTTGTTTTATAACAACAGATATCTGTATACCCTGGTTTTTCACAATATTATTCACAAAGACCAAATTTTAGATTCATCCCAGGTGACCAACAACAGATGAATGGATAAAGAAAATGTGGTATATTTACTTAACCATTAAAAAGAACGCAATTATATTATTTGCTGGAAATTGGAACTAGAGATCATCATGTTGAGTGAAATAAACCAGTTCCAGAATGACAAATACTCGTTTTTTTCTCATTGTGGAAGGGAGAAATAAAACAAGACAAATCAAAACAAAATAAAAATTTTCATGGTAGTGGTTGAGCCCTGTGTGCCCTGCACGCCAAGGGCTCTTTGCATCTGCGCGGTGCATTTCGCTCCCTTTCTGCCTCCACTGCCACCCTGGTACCTGTGAAAAGGCGTGAGATAAGGGGGGGCAAAAAATGAAGCAGGTTCTGGAGTTCACCTTGAACTATACCCACCCTGTAGAAGATGGTATCATGGATGCTGCCAATTTTGAGCAGTTTCTCCAAGAGAGAATCAAGGTGAACGAGAAAGCTGGAAATCTTGGTGGAGGAGTGGTCACCATCGAGAGAAGCAAAAGCAAGATCACTGTAACTTCTGTGGTGCCTTTCTCCAAAAGGTATTTGAAATATCTCACCAAAAAATATTTGAAGAAGAATAATCTACGTGACGGGTTACTCATAGTTGCTAACAGCAAATAGAGTTATGAATTACGTTACTTCCAGATTAACCAGGAGGAAGAAGAGAAGGAAGAGGGGGATTAAAATTCATTTATGAGGAATATTTTGTATGAGTTCTTGAATAAAACTTGGGAGCCTCCCCCCAAAATATACATGGTCATAAAAGGTAAAGGGAAGGGAAAAGGGAAGGAAGGAGGTAGAACTGGAGACAAGAAAAAGTAATAGGGGAATGAATATAATCAAAGCATATGAATGTATAGAAATGTCCTGATGAAACCCCCTACTCTGTTAAATTTAATATATACCAATAAAATACAGTTTATTTTTAGTGATTAATAGTATTCTAAAAGCATGGATTTACCACAGCAGTTTTCTCTCTTTGCCTATTTAAAGGCAGACAAATGGATAATTACAGATAAAATTCCTTTAGACTTCTAAGTCTTGATGTGAGAATGTATTCATGTTTAATCCTTTTATTTTGTATGACATAGTCCTAAACCAAAGACTTGGTGGCAGAATATTAAAAGATTCTCAAAGAAGAGAATGGTACACTGAGGATCTTCATGTAAGTAAAGATACAATTTCGGTCAAGACATTTTAGGTTCATTTATAAAGCTAGCATATGTTGTGAACAAGTTGTTCGAGTGGACAAGATAAAAAAGTTACAACTTACCAGCAAACATCATCATATGTTGAAAATTTGATCCAATCTTACTTCTTCTACCCAAATTAAGTAACAGAGACAAGGGGTAAATATTGGCAGCTCTTCCCAGGAAAATAGCAATCTAAAATTATTAATAGGTTAAGGATCATTTCTTTTTACTGTTAATATTATTTGGACTATACATTTGTGATAGGGAAAGACTAAATTATTTTTGGGAGCTAGTTTTTAACACATGGGCTCTTGATTCATCACCTAACAATGCTGTGTACTAGAACTTTCTGCAAATACAAATTTCTAATACTGTGAGCACCAGAATGTTGCTATTGTGACTGAAGTTTAAATTCTATATGATTTAAACTGAATTTAAATAATCACATATGCTAGTTGCTAACAAATAGAATGGGTTGTTCTAACATATAGAAAATTAATGAAATAATGAAGAGAAATAAGCTGGATGCCAGTGTCTCATCCCTAAGGACTATGGTTCAAGGTTAGCATGGGCAGAAAAGTCCACTAGACTCCATCTTCAAAAATAACTAGCAAAAAGCAAGGTTAGAGGTTAAGGCTCAAGCAGTAAAGAATCTTGAGACCCTGAGTTCAAACTCCAGTACTCCAAAAAAATCCCTAATAACAATAAAATAGGGTACCTCATTACCATTGCCAGAGTGGATAGGAATAATAATGTTGGGTAAATCTCCCCATTCCTTCCTTAGAACACAGAATGGGGATGCATAGCCAACTTAAAGCTTTCGAAATCCTGCAAGCCTTACTGTGTCCCACTGAGTCTACACTTACAGCCTACTTCAATGGATAGGCTTAATGTGAATTCAGATGTGTTTTAACTAGAAACCAATTGTGGTATATTGTTTTCTATCTGATATCTATAGAAAGTCCTGTTTTATAATTACAAATTTACTTTCAGAGATCACAATACAGTCCCTACTCTAGTTCCTGGTAGGAATATAAAGGAAAACCTAATATTAAAAATAACAAGGGCTGGGAAGGTAGCTCAGTGGTAGAGTGCTTGTCTCCCATGCATGAGGCCCTGGGTTTGATTCCTCAGTACCACATAAACAGAAAAAGCTGGAAGTGGTGCTGTGACTCAAGTGGTAGACAGCTAACATTGAGCTGCAGAGCTCAGGGACAGTGCCCAGGCCCAAAGTTCAAGCCCCACGACCAACCCCCACCCCCCCCTCCAAAAAAAAGGTTAAAAAACAAAAACAAAAAAAAGAAGGGATAACAAGTTTGACAAGAAATGTACTTATTACCTTATGAAACTGTAACCCCTCTATACATCACCTTGACAATAAAAAGAAGAAAAAAATGTGATTAAAAAAAGTGATAGCCTTGAGAGATAGCAATCTGTAGAGTATACGAAAGGAACTGCATGTAAGAATTGTATACCAATTGGTAAAAACTGTTTCCCATGAGAATACAGACTAATAATTCTGACATTATCATATAGTCGTGTTCCACATAACATTTCCGTCAAGAACAGACTACATGCCAGACACCAGTGTTTCATGCCTATAATCCTAGCTACTCAGGAAGCTGAGATCTGAGGATCATGGTTCAAAGCCAGCCCCAGCAGGAAAGTCCATGACTCTTATCTCCAAAAAACCACCAGAAAACCGGAAGTGGAATTGTGGCTCAAATGGTAGACCACCAGCCTTGAGCTGAAGAGCTGATGGACAGCACCCAGGCCCAGAGTTCAAACCCCACAACTGACAAAAAAAAAACAGACTGCATCTATACCATCATTGTCCTGTAAGATTAGAACACAGCTGAAATGAGTTCTATTAGTTAGTGGTATCATAGCTATCCTAACATTACTCTTGTGTTTGTGATGATACTGGTATAATGAAGTACATTGTGATGCCAGCCATATAAAGACACAACACAAGCAACTATGCAGAGTACATGATACTTGGTAATAATAACAAATGCCTTGTTTGTGTATTTACTACACTGTACTTCCTTATTTTAGTGTATTCCTACTTACAAAGAAAAGTTTACCATTTCTGTTTACCAAGTCTGTTAGGTAGCCATGTCAAATAACTGACCTATACTGTAAAGGCTTTTGCAAATTCTCTTCATGATGTTTATGCAATGACATCATTGGCTACATTTCTCAAACTGCATCCCTATCTTTAAATAGTGTGATTGTACACATGTACTACAACAATTACGTAAATGTTGGAATGGGAATGCACAGATCAACAAAGGAAGAACGGAATAATCCATGTGGTAATGGCTTACAGATGGAGATATCAATAAAAACCAATGTTTAGCTTAATGAAGATAAATATAGATATATGACTTAGTAAATGCATGTATATTTTCTTGGTCTGTCACCTGAGAGGATCTAGAATCAAGGACACTCAATAGCGCTGAGTGTATTTACTACACAGACCTGTGTTTCTAATACAATTCTCCATTAAATAAAACCAGGACTCTCTGCAGAGATAACTAATTCTTGTACTGAGGCAGAATACTATAAAACATACCTGATATATCTTATGTTTCCAGAAATAAGAATGTGCTACTAGACAAAGGTAAACCAAAAATCAGTGATGGGAGTATATCAAGGGAACACAAGACTCACTCCATTGAAAGAAGTCCCCATGGCCAAAACTGGGATTGTTTGATCAACAAAAAAACTGAAAGTTTTATAATAATCCAAAGTATAATGAGATCTGAGGATTGCAGTTCAAAGCCAGGCCAAATAGGAAAGTCTGTGAGACTCTTTTCCAATTAACTACCAAAAACAAGCCTGAAATGGAGCTGTGTCTCAAGTGGTAGAATACCAGTCTTGAATGGAAAAGCAAAGGGATAGCATCCTAGCCTTGAGTTCAAGCCTTAGTACCAGCATGCATGCGCGCACACGCGCGCACGCACACACACACACAAATTCAATAAGATCTGTACTGAAAGAAGTGACTGACTAAAAAATACAAGAAACAGAGGGCTGGGAAGGTGGCTCAGTGGTAGAGCGCTTGTCTTGCATTCATGAGGCCCTGGGTTTGATTCCTCAGCACCACATAAGCAAAAAAGAAAAAAGCCGGAAGTGGTGCTTTGGCTCAAGTGGTAGAGCACTAGCCTTGATCTGAAGAGCTGAGGGACAGTGCCCAGGCCCAGAGTTCAGGCCCCATGACCGGACCCCCCCCCCCCCAAAAAAAATACAAGAAACAGAAAACAGATATTCTATGTAAAAATTCCAAGTAATTCTGTCCTTGATTAGGTAAAACTAAATCTCCTACTCCCCAAATGTGGGCTATATGAGGCTCCATCTTTATAAGTGCAAGAACACTGAAAGAAAAAAGTGAGTAACTTAAAATGGAAAAACCTGATAAACACTATCTCAGCTAAGTGACTGACTACAAACATTATTAACCTGTTAATAAATATGTACCCTTGATATGATATGAGGGGAATGGCACTTCACTTCTCTCATGTTCCTCCCAAAGAACACAAAATCCTAATCTAATCAGGAAAAACATCGAATTCCAACTGAGGAACAAAATTCCTGGTTAGTGAGCAAGACAAGAGCAGCTAAGAAACTACTATTGTCAAGTAACACCCAATGAAGGCATGATATCCTGGGTGGGACCTTAAACAGAAAGAGAACATTAGGGAAATCCACCACTGGTGCCTGGTACTGCCCTGGTTCAATGTATCTATACAAGGTGGCACAACCATAGATCCAGGACACCCATGACAGGCACTAACAGAGCTCAGAAAATGAAACGGTCAGTAGAAATACTTGCAAATTTGGAGAAACACATGTATGCTTTTGAAGCATACATGTAGAAGACATTTGGATATATGGCAATATTATTCATGGCTAAGATCGGTATCTGATCACCCAAATCCTCTCGAATAGCCAAAGTGATCAGAGGATCCCAAAGTTGAAGGTAGCCTAGTGGCTTTTTCAGTAAATCCTGTCACTTCCACAGCTACAGTTAAGTGAATATGAATAACAGCTAAGTGTGCTGTAGTAAATGTGCTGGCAATTTGGGGCCAGCTCATTGAAAAAAGAGAGCCAGGAGTAGAATAAAAAGGCATCACTTCAGACTTCCACAATAAGAAAAACAGTGAGGCTGGATCTGTAGAAGGAACAAAACCCACGTGCGCTATACTGCTTCTTCTACATCTTCAGGGAATCATCACAACACCCAAATAAATAAATAAATATTAAAATGGTTACAGAAAAGTTTTGTTTTTTTTTAAAAAAAAAAAAAAACAAGAATGCAAACAGCCGGGCATTGGTGACTCACTTCTGTAATCCTAAATACTCAAAAGGCTGAGTTCTGAGGATCACAGTTAGAAGCCAGCCTGGACAGAGTCCCTAATAAACTACAAAAATAAGCCAGGTGGGGGAGCTGTGGCTCAAGTGGCACAGCACTAGCCTTGAGCAATAAAGCTCAGGGACAGTGCTCAGGCCTGAATTCAGACCTAGGACTGATGGGGGGGCAGCGGCGGTGGATTGGTCTGCAGTTAAACAAACAAACAAACAAACAAACAAATAATACCCAGAGCTATTAGAAAACTCAAGCCAGGCACTGGTGGCTCATGTCTGTAATAAGGTAATGAGGAAGCTAAATCTGGGGATTGTAGTTCAAAGCAGGGAAGTTCATAAGACTCGTCTCCAATTAAACACACACACACAAAAAGTCTGAAGTGGAGCTGTGACTCAAGTAGTAAGTAGAGCATTGGCCTTGAGAAAAAAAAAAAAGCAGGCTAAGGGACAGCGCCCAGCCCTCAAATTCAAGCTCCAGCACTGACACACAAATATTCCCTGTTGTCACTGTATTTGATTTTGGTACACTGGGTATGTATATTTGTTTATCTGAACTAGGGAAGGGAAGGGAACAACAAAATGGTGAGACAAAGAACAGGTAGGGACATATACAACAGCAATACTCACAAGACAGTATGTTGGAAATGATCTGTACAACTTGGGGGGGGGGGTTGGGGAGGGGGAGGAAAAAGGGAGAAAACGAGGGAGGGGTTAACAAGTTAGACAAGAAATGTACTCACTACCTTACTTATGTAACTATAACCCCTCTGTATATCTTGTGGACAATAAAATTAAAATTAAAAAAGAAAACTCATTAATAAGGAAACCTTCAGAGCCTTGCTTCCCCTCTCCCACCTCTCTCTGACCACAATGTTTCTTTCCATATTTTATGTTCAACTATCTTCCATCACTCTTTCATCTTACTGGGATCTCTAGGACAAACAACATTCTACTTTTTTCTCCAATGCTCAATCCTCTCTTTTCTTCACTTCCCTTATCCATGAGTTGGTAATACTCTTTCTAATACCCAACATTTGCTTTGGCCTTCTCTGTTTCATTATATCCACTCAACAGAAAACCCATACTTGGATAGACCCTGTTTTCTTTTCTCCATGCATACAGCTAAGGCCTCCTGGACATAGTCACACAACAAGGCAGAGTGGCTTTCTTGTAAATACCTGCTCCTCCAACTCAACTGTGTCCCTATTTACAGCTCAGCAATGCTAGTGCATTTCCTTGGTCAATTCATTCTTCCATTCTCAGTGACTATTTTATAAATCTTGTCTTACTTTCCTCAAAATTCTTAATCATATGTGTAAGCCACCTTCTAATGTAGTTCCTAATGATCCCTGTTTCTAGTTATCACAATACTGGGCAGTCCCTGCTTACACTGTTGGTCAATATTTCAGAAGGAATAATGAGATGTTACTTCCAAGACTAGATTGTGTGTGTGTGTGTGTGTGTGTGTGTGTGTGTGTGTGTGTGTGTGTGCATGCTTGCTCACAGCTCATGCCGTATTGCCATGCTAATTAATTGGAAATGGAGTCTCATGGATTTTTCTGATCCCCTCGCCCATTGTCTTGCTATCTGCATCCTATTATCTCAGCCTCCTGAGTAGCTAGGATTATAGCTGTGAACCTCTAGGTCCTGAGATTCAAGTTTAAAAGGACTCTGGCTTCCATCTTGATACTCTCAGCTCACTCACTCTGGGGAAATCTATGGTGTGAACTGCACTAATGGGAGGTAGGAATCCTCTCCTGCTGACAGCTATGGGAGCAAGCCTGCAGGGGGAACTTCCACACACAGCTACCTACTCAGTGTAATGGTAGCCAACAATGCTACTACAACCTTCTGAGAGATCCTTCAGCCAGAACCACCCAACAAAGCTATTCCAGGACTCCCGTCCTTTGGATACTCCTGACCTTTGGGATGTTTGCTATTTTAAACCTGCTGTGTTTCAAGGTAATGTGTTACATGATGGATACAATTGATATACTTCTCTAATTCACTCTTAGAAGATACTTTTACCCACTACCTCACAGGTAAAAACAGAATCCAGGAGCTCCATCTTACAGATGCACCTTCTTCTCTTTTCTTTTCTTTTTTTTTGGGGTGGGGGGTCCGGTCGTGGGGCCTGAACTCTGGGCCTGGGCGCTGTCCCTTAGCTCTTCAGCTCAAGGCTAGTGCTCTACCACTTGAGCCACAGCGCCACTTCCGGCTTTTTTCTTTTTGCTTATGTGGTGCTGAGGAATCAAACCCAGGGCCTCAGGCATGCAAGGCAAGTGCTCTACCACTGAGCCACCTTCCCAGCCCGCACCTTCTTCTCTACATGCCCTTTTCTCTTCTGTACCAACAAAACAGCTGTCTCTCCTCCCAATGAAGGCCAATTCCTCTTCACATGCTTTGGATTCCATTTCTCTCTAAATTCTCAGAGGCTTATACTACTTACTGTTTTCTTTCATATTCTCAGGTTCTTCCTTTCAATTGTGTTTTAAAGTCTCTATTCACTCATATGAAAGAGAGAGAGAAAGATGGAAGGGCTGGGAGGATGGCTCAAGTGGTATAGCACCTGTCTAGCCAGTACAAGGCCCTGAGTTTCAAACCCCAGTACTACCAGAAGTTGATTCAGAGAGATGGATAGGTGGATGGATGGATAGAAAGGGAGAGGGAGGGAGAAAGACAATAGAAACTGACCTCGTTACCTCATTTAAACTTTTTTCCTCTAATACGATGTAGTATAAACTGCTTTTCTCCTCAATAAAAGAGGAGTTTGTGGTACTGGAGATGGAACATATGGTCTTATACATACAGTGTTAATGCTATATGGCTGAGTTACATCACCAACCCTTTTTTAAAACTTTATTTTATGACAGGACCTCATTATGTTGGCCTAGAGCTTGGTATCCTCCTCTTGAGATTACAGGTATGCATCCATCATACTCAGTTGAGGACAAAAAATTTTATCTTTGAGGTTGGCAGAATGGTAGAGGATTTCTTTTTGTTGTTGTTGTTTGTTATGGGGCCTGAACTTTGGGCCTGGGCACTGTCCTTCAGCTCTTCAGCTCAAGGCTAGCACTCTACCACTTGAGCCACAGCACCACTTCTGGCTTTTTCTGCTTGTGTGGTGCTGAGGAATTGAACCCAGGGCCTCAGGCATATGAGGTAAGCATGGTAGAGGATCTCTATTATATCAATCTGTCATTTTTAAGCAATAAACAGAAATTTAAACAGCACATAATAGAAGAGAAAAAACAGTTAAAGTACTTGTTTGTTTTACCCAGAAGAAAATTTTACATAAAGGCCTTATTGTCAACCATACTCCCAACTATATGAAAATCTCAATTAAAAATGGCTTTTCAAAATAGAACACAAAGGATACAAATGCTCCTACCACAAATGTTGGGATAAAGACATGGTTCTGGAAAGTAAACAGCGTGAGCCCCATGTAGGAAAAGATGAAATTCTCTGCCAGGAAATTGAGAAGCTCGAATAACTGCAATGAAATTGTTATAAGTTAGTCCAGTCAATAATTTTCACAATTTGAAAACATGCGCATTACTAATACAATGAAACAGACTCTTGATATACAGAGTTTATACATGTAACTGAAAATAGTTGACTCAAAGGGATTGAATGTATGGATGTCATTTCCAGTCCCACAAAAAAGAGATATAAATGTTGCGTCTTCACTCCCCTTCCCCAAATCCCTACTGTCAGTCATTCTTCCTCCTCTAAACCTGGGCAAATTTTCTTTCTTGAATTTTCCTTATGTCCCTTGCCATTGCTTTACTTTCCACTCACCATGCTGCAAGAGGATGCTAAATGGTAAACCTGACACCCTCATTTCCCACCTCCAGCTTATTAGTCTCTCTAGAAATGACAATTTCTGTGTATTTCCCTCTCTACAAGCTAGATGATCCCATTCAACTTTATCCTGGCATAGTGCTGCAGAGCCAATCTCATATCACTGGCTTGTTGCTGACTGCACTTTTTCTCCCGAGTCTTAGTCCACATTTAGTAAGTAATCTTCCCAATGACAGGGATTCTGTACTCAGCTCCCTTCTCAAACATTAGTAACATCAGGGGTCTGAGGCTTGATGAATGAATGAAGGCCCTCCATAGTTACATCCCTCTGGCCATGGTAGCTATCTATCCATGCTCTTTCCCACAATAGGAAGGAGAAAAAGAACCTAATCTTAGTCAGAGTCCCTTGCATTCCCCGCTTGCTAGCTATGTGGCTTTGGGCAAGTTATCTTTTCAAAGCAGAATTGGAGGGGCTTGGGATATAGCTCAGTGGTACAGTACTTGACCACCGTGTACGAAGCTGCAGAACCAGTCCCCAAACTCACATACAAAAAATGCTGTGGTGGCTTACTACCCAACTATGAGGGAAAAAAATGAAAATAAGTACACATTTTTCTTTAAATGACTTAATACACTACTATTTGTATTTAGTTATTTCATGGTAATAGCTGTTATCTAGGTTTACTATGTGTCTAATTCTATATTAAGCACTTTCCATGGCATTGTCTCATTTTAATCTCACCACTCCAAAGTAGGTACTATTATCTGCATTTTAAAGAGAGCAAAACTGAAGCACAGAGAAGTTGTGTGCTCTTGTCACACAACCAAAAAGTAGTGGGTAACCTGGTGGCTCACATCTTTAATCCTAGTTCCTCAGGAGGCTGAGCACTGAGGATCGCAGTGCAAAGCCAACTTGGGCAGGAAAGTCCATGAGACTCTTATCTCCAATAAACTACCGAAAAAAGCTGGAAGTTGAGCTGTGGCTCAAGTGATAGAATGCTATCCTTGAACAAAAGAAGCTCAGGAACAGCGCTCAGGTCCTGAGTTCAAGCCCAAGGACAGGCGCCCCCCCCCCAAAAAAAAAAGTCAAACAAAGGATTTGAAACAATATAGAGCCTTGATTCAAATCTACTACACAGGGGTCTTCAAACTTCCTGTGCAGGGGAAGAGAGTAATTTCTTTCTTAGAGTCTCACTACATAGCAAAGGCTGGCCTTGAGCTTGTGATCCACTGGCCTCTTCCTCCTGAAGGCAGAGATTATAGGTATATGCCATCCTATCTGGACAGAGAATGAATATTTGAGGCTTTGCTGATCACAGGTCTCTGTCACAACTACCCAACTTTGCTAGCCATAGCTATACATTTAAAAATAAGCCTAGTTAATTGCCAATAAAATCTATTCATGGACATTGAAACTTGAATTCTATACAACTTTCATGGTTTACAAATTCTCCTAGGCATTTCCAAATCCTTGGGATGCACCATTTCTTCTGCGATGGCATCCAGCAGCTTAAACTTCAAACTATTTCCCTGTTTCTCTGCCATTTCTCGTATGACATATGATCCCAAGCACATAATCCAGGATTTGTTAGTTGTATCAGTTTTCTGTGTACATGTTTCCTATCACCAACAAGATCGAAAGCTGTTATCCCGTTGGTTTTTTGTGTTTTTTTTTTTGGGGGGTCTGGTCGTGGGGCCTGAACTCTGGGTCTGGATGCTGTCCTTCAGCTCTTCAGCTCAAGGCTAGCACTCTACCACTTGAGCCACAGTGCCACTTCCAGCGTTTTTCTTTTTGCTTATGTGATGCTGAGGAATTGAACCCAGGGCCTCAGGCATGCAAGGCAAGCACTCTACCACTGAGCCACCTTCCCAGCCCTATCTTGTTGGTTTTATGCTCTGCTTTCTTGCTAGAAAAATGCTGAAACTACAGCTGGTTTTCTTCTCTATACTCAGTGCACTGAATTCATTTGCAAAAATGATTTGTAATTTTTAATGTATCTGCTTTGATGGGAAAGCTTAATTTCTTTTGGAGAGAAAGTATGGGTCATAAACTAAATTTGAGGATCCAAGACAATGTGGAAAAAAAGGAACTACTTTACTGTCCCTGCTTCAGCATTGGTCCCTTCTAGGCTCATGTCACTATTCTAATCATCTGGCAAAACTGAAAGCTACTAGTTATCGCTAGGATCCTCATCTGGAATGTATCTGTTTTCTATTTCAGATAGTACATTTTACTTGCATATTTGTCCCATTTTTCCTAAAACTGGAAAATTCTATGCTTATTTCCTTCATAATTCTTTTCAAGTACACTGCACCATTACCATTCAATACCTGGCCAATGACACAGTCCTCTGAGGTTGCTGGCAATAGTAAGCTTTGCAGGGCCTGCATGAAGACTGAAAGAAGTCAATGTTCTGTGTATGGACCAGGAGATTAATAGCTAACCTTATCTTCATTATACAACAACAGTTCTATTCAACTTAGAATGAGTTTGCAAAGCATTACTCTTTTTTTTTTTTTTTTTTTTTGGTCCAGTCGTGGGGACTGAACTCTGGGCCTGGGCGCTGTCCCTCAGCTCTTCAGCTCAAGGCTAGCGCTCTACCACTTGAGCCAGAGCGCCACTTCCGGCTTTTTTCTTTTTTTGCTTATGTGGTGCTGAGGAATTGAACCCAGGGCCTTGAGCATGCAAGGCAAGCGCTCTACCACTGAGCCACCTTCCCAGCCCAGCATTACTCTTTAAATTCACTGAAGAGCAGGAAAATACTAGAAGAGGAGGCTAACTGATTGGCTATGGGAAGCATATTAATATAGCCTCTGGTTATTCTGTTAAGATAAGGTATCCCCATCAAGAGGCTTTTACCCTACTAGTCTCATCTACTTGTAGAGTCAAAAGAATAGTACACTTTTCCTGAACTGGATTAAAATTTTTTCTAAGTTGAAAAAACGTGTTTTGCTGAAAGAAAAAAATATTAATAATTATAGCTTCTCTTACCTGTTTTGTTCGGTGCTGAGATTCTGTGGACAAATTATTGTATGTATAATGTGCTTGTGTGATACCACAAAACAATACTGCAACCACACCTACAAAGACAGTAAATTTCAAGTTCCCATAGAAGGATGGTTCACAAAATTTATACTTAGGCAGATTTTACGCATAGTATTGACGTTTTCATGTACTTTGTTGACAGAAACCATTTTCACTGGAAATCTGTTTTACATTCTAACATGAGGACCTAAATCCCAAACATAACAGTACGTTCAAATATGAGGAACTGATCTACTTGTGTAGTAGCTCTCTAGGTTATTCCCTGTAAAGGTTTATAATCCAAAGAAGGAAGTCACCAACCTGTGAAACCCCAAGCTTCAGCCAAGAGGAAGGTACTCCAGGACATCAAGAAGAACAAGCCCGTCTCCAGCAACTGGAACTCCCGCAATTTAGTGAACTTTGTCACGTAGGACTGTTAAGCTTGGTAACAAGATCTCAAAAGACAGAAATGGCACTAGAAAGACAATAGTTGAAGCAAGGCAACCATGAAGGTAATAAGGCTGTCAAGCATACCTAATATAAAAGTCACAAAGTAAGCCAGACATTAGTAGCTCATGCTTGTAATCATAGCTAATCAGGAGGCTGAGACCTAAGGATCCCAGTTCAAAGCCAGTCCAGACAGAAAAATCTGAGAGACTCTTATTTCCAATTACTAGCAAAATGCCCAAAGTGGAAGTGTCACTCAAGTGGTAGAGTAGCAGCTTTGACTGAAAAAAGCTAATGCGCAACACCCAGGCTCTGAGTTCAAGCCCCAGTACTGGCACATGCGCGTGCATGCACACACACACACACAAACACACACAGTCACAGAGTAAGAAAGCAATGAAGTTTAGAACTCTTAGAATGAGCCCCTTATTACTAAGGGGTGGGCTGCAGCTGCATTCCTGTAAGTCTCATAGCTTAGCTGCTCCTTCTGTATTACAGGGATGAGATACTCTGCCAGTAAAATACCCTGCCAGTAAAAAGTAGGTAACAGGGAAAAGCAAACAGATTGGATACAAAACATGCCAATGCTATTAATTTGTGGCCCAAAGCAAGTCAGCTTCCGTAATTACAGCAATTTTTACTTCACCTTCTAAAACATCTGTGATGTAGAGCATTCACCCCATGATGAAGCAATGGGCACTTCACTCATTTCTATTAGTTTAAAAAGCATGTATTGGGGAGTAGTTGTGGAGGAGGGAGGGAAGGGATGGTAGGGGGAAAACAAAGGAGGAGGCAACAACGCTCAATAGGAAATGTACTCGTTACCTTGCTCATGTAAATGTAACCCCCCTGTACAACATTTTTACAATAAATGAACAAAAAAGTATGTATTGGCTGACAGTGGGTAGAATGGTGTGTGCCAAGTTGCGACAGACCTCAGGCTAGAATCTAGTGTCACTTCAGGAACTATGTACTACCACAAAATGATGAACAAGATAAAACTTCCTACCCTCAAGGCACCTGTTAATAGCAAAGAGATACCATCTGTACTGGCTACCTTCAGAACCATTTTACTGCCCTTTACGCCTCCGTTCATCTATAAAAAGCCACAAGAAAAGTCCATACCAGTGCAAAGTTGAAGTACAAACCAAGCAAACTAAGATATTCTTAACAAAGAATCATGCATTTTTTTATATGAAAGTATTAAAAGAGGGCTGAGGCTGTGGCTAAGAAGGTATAATCCTGACTTTCATTCTCACCTACAATTCTAGTTCCTTAGTAGGCAAAGAGTAAGAGAATCACAGATCAAGTCTAGCAGGGAAGAAGTTGATGAGATCCCATCTCACTCAACAGCTGAACACATAAGCATGTCTCTAATTCCAGCTACAACAGGAAGCTAAATAGAGAATCATGGTACAAACCAGCTGGAGCAAAAAGCAAGACTATGTCTTAAAAATAACTAGAGCAAAATGGTAGGGGTAGAGGCTTGGCTCAAACAGTACAGCACCTGCCTAGCAAGTGTGATGCCCTAAGTTCAAATCCCAGTGCCACCAAAGTATTGAAAGATTATAGCTGGAAACTCTTTAGAGATCATCCACCCGTATTCATTTTTCCTAATGTTCGTATCCTCTAATTTCCTACATTGGAATCTAAAGAAGCAGAATATAAAAGTTCCTATCACATTTGTATCTGCCATAACAGTGGAAGCGCTATAGAGTCAAGGTCCATGTATGGCTTGTTTATTTTTGACATCACCTGGCATGTAGCAGGAAAACAGAAAATGTTTTCTGAATGAATACAAGAATGACTTGCCCAATGTTTCTCATAGCTAGCTAGTAGCAGTATCAGGACTACAATCTAGGCTCCCAGGCCAGGGCTGTGGCATAAAAAGTTTAAAATTGGGAGAAAAGGACTAAAATCCTCTACACTTTCACTTAGAACCATAATTTGTTCATGTGGCATTGTGGTCATATATTGTTCACAATTCAAAGTCAGCCCTGACAGGAAAGTCCATGAGACTCTCATATCCAATTAATCACCCAAAATGGAGAAGTGGAGCTGTGGTTCAAGTGGGTAGGGCATTAGCCTTGAGCAAAATAAAGCTGAGGAACAGTGCTTAAGCCCTGACTTCAAGTCCCAGGACTGACACAAAAATAACCCCACACTCAAAGGGACACCATGACTTGCCATACAAGTTTTGGAGTATCAAGCATTATGGTACATGCCTGCTATCTCACCATTCAGGAGGCTAAGCCAAAGTGTTTGAAAGCTTGAGAGTAGCTAGATTATGCCCCCACAACAGTTTTAGGGCACTGAGCCCTATGCATAAAAAGAAATTCTTTAATTTAGCAAAGATTATTACTTCATATTTTTAGACCAAACACTTGGTTCTAATAATAATTCTAACATAATTCTCCTTACAGAACTAGGAGAAACTGCAGATGATAGGGTTCAACTACTTCATTGGGTTAACAGGAAAAGATAAATATAATCAAAGGATATTAAAGCTGTCACCACTCCAGTAGCAGCACCCATCGCAAAAGATCCACTGAAGATCCCAAGGAAGATCCCGATCGACTTGAACATAGCTGTAACATCAAAGGTGTGACTGTTGTCTCCAGCAGGCTGGTACGCCACTATTGAGCTACAAAAGACAGAATGTTCTTAACTCTAGGAGACAATTTTACTTTAAAAAATTATCTAGTTTAGATCATAAAGATAAAATCAGAGCAAGAGAAAAAACTCTCAAATCTTCAGATGAAGAAAATGTTACCCCAAATTCCTGGAGCATATCCAACTAGCAAGCAAACTAAGCTTTTCTTTCAATGACAATTTCAGGAGATAGATTTTTTTCTTCCTCCTTGAACTGTCGGGTACTATTCTTCTGTGATTCTATTGAAGAGTTACTTGTACTCAGTGCCCCAAAGCACTAACATACTAACAAACTAATGAAAAACCTTGCTTTTTCCAGAAGAGGCATTAATATAAGGAATATTGTTTAGTTCTCAACCCAGTTTTATTTTGTTTCTCTTATAGAGGAAAAATGATGACTAAAGTACCTTTCCAACTTTTAGAATAATACAAAGGGCCAAATGCCTGCTATCTATTCACTAACTGAAATAGACTTTTATAAGAAAAAGGGCTCCAAAGGCCCTCCAAGGAATTAGAATTCACTCAATAGTACTTTGAGCATATCCAGCTGCATCCTCCACCCCAATTTTCTGAAAGAAAGTCACTCTGCATCAGACTAAGACAGGCAATTACAGAAGACACTTTTCATCTCGACCTCCCAGTCTGCAAAAGCTTCTTTTATAACAGCCACCCAAGGAAACTGACATAGCTGAGAAAATCGCTATTGCCAACTGTACTTAATATTACTAACTCTGCTCTCATTTCAGGTAATTGAGAGACCAGCATTACAAAACAAGTCCAGACTCAAAGGCATCAAGCCATGTCAATGAAAAGAAGGAAAAACACATTCCCAGGAATATAATAAATTCTCCCTATAATCACTTCAATGCTTTTTTTTTTGAGTTCAGGCCTAAAAAATGGCATGTATACCAAGTTCTTCTCCTATCTCCCAGGTTAAATTTTTAGCAAATCTAAGACAAAACTAAAATTTCCTAATTTGTTTCTATTTTATTGCAGTACAGGACTAACATAAGTTTTTTATTCTGGATTGAATATTTTAAATCCTGTGTTTAAATGTTTAAAATGCCAGAGGACCTGATATTTTTTGATAAATAAGAAATGGCTTTTCCCATCAGGCCCTGAGTTCAAGCCCCAAAATGACAAAAACATTTTTTTGACATTTTGGATATTGTCATGTACAACATTTAAGTGATTAGTGTGTTTATCTCAGAAGGATCATTTCCTACTCTGCAACAAGGCAATGGGCAATCAGGCTATGCAAACCAAAGTGATTGATGTAATGATTAACTCTAATACAAGAAAAACAAATTAAGCTACAATGTGGTATTTCTCAATTAGAAAATTACCAAGAATACTGCTATTAAGAATTAAGAAAGGGGCTGGGAAGGTGGCTCAGTGGTAGAGAGCTTGCCTTGCATGCATGAGGCCCTGGGTTCGATTCCTCAGCACCACATAAGCAAAAAGAAAAAAAAAACTCATCAAGAATTAAGAAAGATGGGGCTGGGTAGTTGGCTCAGTGGTAGAGTGCTTGCCTTGCACGCATTGAGGTCCCTGGGTTCGATTCCTCAGCACCACATAAGCAGAAAAAGCCGGAAGTGGTGCTGTGGCTAAAGTGGTAGAGCGCTAGCCTTGAGCTGAAGAGCTGAGGGACAGTGCCCAGCTCAGAGTTCAGACCCCACGACCGGACCCCCCCCCCAAAAAAAAAAGAATTAAGAAAGAAATCATTCAAATCATTTTCTGTAAAGTTTCATTCTCACAGGACTCTGTTTGAGACATGTTGCAATAGGAAGAGTCAAGGGGGTCCCTTTGAAAGCAAGGGCTGTCGCTTTTTAGCACCCTTCTTCTTCATTATGTATACATATGTATACAACAAAGCTCATACTCAAAATGTTTACTTTTTCCTTTAACATTAACCAACTGCTCCTAAAGTTTGTAAGAAATGGGTCCCTTTATGATTGAAAAAACTAAGACATAAGGATTATTAGTTTATGATATGACAAAATCAGAACAGATTTTTCCAATGCAATCTCTCAGAGCAACGAAAAAGGAAGATTTATTGGTAAGATGTTTAGAAAGTAGAATACAGTGTCTAGGATAGGGAACTGATGCTGAAAACTGATGCTTCTGCTTTATTCTTTTCACTTAGTCATGCTAGTGATCTCATGTGTATTTATATACTAGAAATCTAATGAGATTTATAGCTTCATATTTTTTTATGACCAGTAACTTTTTTTTTGGCCAGTCCTGGGGCTTGAACTCAAGGCCTGGGCTCTGTCCCTGAGCCACTCTGTGCTCAAGGCTAGCACTCTACCACTTGAGCCACAGCACCACTTCCAGCTTTTTCTGTTTATGTGATACTGAGGAATCGAATGCAGGGCTTCATGCATGGGTTTTGGATGACATGACATGTTGGATATTGTCATGTACAACATTTAAGTGATTAGTGTGATCTCAAAAGGATCATTTCCAATTCTGCAACAAGGCAATGGGTAATCAGGCTATGCAAACCAAAGTGAGTGGTGTAATGATTAACTTTAATACAAGAAACACAAATTAAGCTACAATGTGGTATTTCTCTATTAGAAAATTAGCAAGAATATTGCTAAGATTGTGAGAAAACAAGACACTCTCATAATTCTTTTTATTTGGTGTCAGTACTAGGGCTTGAATTCAGGGCCTGCAAGTCTTTGTTAGCTTTTTCTCTCAAGGCTGGAGCTCTACCACTTAAGCTACAATTCCACTTCCAGGTTTTTGTTGGCTAGTTGAAGTTAAGAGTCTCTCAGCCTTATCTGCTCAAGCTAGCTTTGAACTAAGATCCTCAGATTTTAGCCTCCTAAGTAGCTAGGATTACAGTCCTGAGCCATTTGTACCCAGCTTAAAACTCCCATAAATTTAGTGGTTAAAGTATAAAATGATGATATAATTTACCAATGTTAAATAAAATTACTAATGTATTTGTTCTTTAAACCTATGAGGTCTTTTAAAACTTTATTCTATCATATATATATATATATATATATATATATATATATATATATATATATATATATATACATGTAAAAACTGAAAAAAAAGTTTAAGGTTAAATGCTGAAGCATCATTTGAGATGGCAAAAAACATGAAAACTCTCCAAGTATCCAGCAATCATTGACTGAGCAAATAAATTATGGTATAGATCACAAACAGATTATTATATAGTTGCAAAGAATAAGAAAATTCTCTTTTCATATGAGAATAGAGGGGTTGGGAGCCTGGCTCAGGTGGCTGAGCAAAAGGGTCAATACCATGTTCGAATTCTGGTCTCACACACACAATGAAAAATATGAGAAGAGTGCCAGAACACACCCATGTTCATTCTCTCTGTCTCTGTCTCTCTTTGTGTGTCTGTCTGTCTGTCTGTCTGTCTGTCTGTCTGTCTGTCTGTCTGTCTGTCTGTCTGTCTGTCTGTCTCTCTCTCTCTCTCTCTCTCTCTCTCTGTCTGTAGGCTACTCTCAAAATAAGAAATGACTGAAGCAGGAAGATGTTAAGTTTGAGGCTAGTTTGGACTATACAGCCAGACTCTGTCTCATTAAATGAAAAAGTAAAATTAAATGATGGACTGTGGATGTCCTTCAGTGGTAGAACACTTTGTTAGCCTGCACTAGTTCCTGGTTTCCACCTCTAGCACCACAAAAAAAAGATATGGTCAAAAGAAATGGAACAATGAAGCTTATTGAAATTGGCTTGAGAAGGAAGAGGGGAGGGGGCTGGAGGGAGAATGACAGAGGGGAAAGTCTGGAATACATATATGGACATGTCAAAATGAAACTCCCGAAATAAGTAACTGATTCTAATAAAACGTGGAGAAAAATGCAAATTCTCTGTAGGTGAAATCCTTCACTGAGTAATAGGGGAATATAAAATACAATGGATACACGCACTCACACACACACACACACACACACACACACACACACGCACTCACACACACACATACACACACACACACACAATGTTGAATTAAAGTACACTAATAGAAATACTTGCAAAAAAAGAAAAGTCAAGGGAATAAATGTCTCTCAATGAATAAGATGCCAACATTATCAGTGGAAATATCTACATTAATTAAAGATTGTGTGATTATAATACAATAAAACATGGAAGAAAAAAGAAAGGAAAGGCAAATACATATTCATATCCATGCTTACATTTGGATAAGTACTTGTCTGCACACGAACCAAATATATCTAGCTCTAAGGGGCCGCAAAGTTTATAAAAATAAGAATATGAATTTTCTGTATAAACCTTTGAAAAGTTTTTATTTTTCTACTATGTGGATATATTCTCTGTTCAAAAAGTTAAATCTGGGGCTGGGAAGGTGGCTCAGTGGTAGAGCGTTTGCCTTGCATGCATGAGGCCCTGGGTTCTATTCCTCAGCACCACATAAGCAAAAAGAAAAAAGCCGGAAGTGGCACTGTGGTTCAAGTTGTAGAGTACTAGCCTTGAGCTGAAGAGCTGAGGGACAGCGCCCAGGCCCAGAGTTCAGGCCTCACAACTGGACCCCCCAAAAAAGTTAAATGTAATTTTAAAAATTGTTAGCTGGGAGCCAGTGGCTCATGCCTTAACTCAGCTACTTAGGAGGCTGAGATATGTTGATTGCAGTTCGAAGCCAGCCCCAGCACGAAAGTCTGTGAGACTCTTATTTCCAGTAAACCAGCAAAAAGCCAGTGGTAGAGAGCTAGCCTTGAACCAAAAGGCTCAGAGACAGAGCTCAGGCTTTGAGTTCAAGCCCCAAGACCAACAACAAATAAAAGAGAATGTATTTTTGCCTGAGAGGGGGAATCCTTGCTCTTCCTAGTGTTTATTATTCATAATACATTTTATTCAATACATAACTTTCAGTTCCTAATATCCTCACATGTAACATTCATAATAAGAAAATAAACACTTACGAAGACAGCACTATTGCAACAGCATCATTGAGGACACTTTCACCAAAAAGAAGTGCATAGAGTTCAACATCAACTTGAAGCTCGTGAAATATGGCAAGAACAGTCACTGGAAAGTAAAAGAACCAAGAGTGAGGTGATATCTCAATGTTGTTTTGATTTGCATTTCTTTTATGGCTAGGGATGTTGAACATTTCTTCATGTGTCTATTGGCCATCCTTCTTTTTTCTTCAGAGAAGCTTCTCTTTAAGTCTTTCGCCCACTTATTTATTGGGCAGTTGTTTCTTTGAGGATTTGTTGTTGGGGGGGTTAATTTTTTGAGTTCCAAGTATATTTTAGATATGAGACCCTTGTCCGTTGTATGGCTAGTAAAGATCTTCTCCCAATCCGTGGGCTTTCTATTGATCTTGCTAGCTATGTCATTTGCCCTGCAGAAGCTCAATGGCAAAAATCAAGAACTCTAACAACAACAGATGCTGGAGGGGATGTGGACAGAAAGGAACCTTACTTCATTGTTGGTGGGAATGTAAACTTGTTCAACCACTTTGGAAAGCAGTATGGAGGTTCCTCAAAAGACTTCACATAGAACTCCCCTATGACCCAGCAATCCCACTTTTGGGCATTTACCCAAATGCTTACAAACAAGACCACACTAAAGCTACCAGCACAACTATGTTTATTGCAGCATTATTTACCATAGCTGAGATATGGAACCAACCCAGATGCCCCTCAGTAGATGAATGGATCAAGAAAATGTGGTATATATACACAATGGAATTCTATGCCTCCATCAGAAAGAATGACATTGCCCCATTTGTTAGGAAATGGAAAAACTTGGAAAAAATTATATTAAGTGAAGTAAGCCAGGCCCAAAGAAACATAGGTCCCATGGTTTCCCTTATTTGTAATATCTAGTAGATGTATGAGTCAAGCGGAAAAGGTCAGATAATGTGATGTCAGGAAAATGAACCCTTAGATGTGTCTTTTAATGTTTTTTTCTTTCATGCATGTGTTTCTAACGCATTTATAAGATTATCTCTTTGTTGCTTTGTATGTCCCTCCCCCACAGTATAACCCCTGCTTTCACTATATTTGATGTCAGTATAACTTGTGGAGGAGATGGGGAAAAACCAGTTGTTTAAGGATACAGGTGGACCTGTTGCAACAATGAGAAGTACAAGTTGTCATGTCCAAAACGAGCTTTACAACGTCAGTGCGGGGGGGGGGGGGGGAAGGGGGGAAGGAGAAGGATTGGGATTGGGGGGGGAGGGGGAGGGGGGAGGCTGGGAAGGGATGTGAAGGGTAAACAAAGGAGGAGGCTGCAATGCTTGGTAAGAAATGTATGCATTATCCTGCCCATGTAATTGTAACTCCTCTGTACAGTATGTTCACAAATTAAATTAAATTAAATTAAAAAAAAAGAACCAAGAGTATTTAGACATTACAAATGTATCATATTTCTCTTCAATAGCTAAGTGGACATTACACAGAAATTCATTTACTCCTTTATAATATTTTCTTTTCTTTTTTTTTTTTTTTGTCGGTCGTGGGGCTTGAACTCTGGGTCTGGGCGCTGTCCCTCAGCTCTTCAGCTCAAGGCGAGCACTCTACCACTTGAACTACAGCGCCACTTCCAGTTTTCTGGTGGTTTATTGGAGATAGGAGTCTCATGGTCTCTCCTGCCCGGGCTGGCTTTGAACCTCGATCCTCAGATCTCAGCCTCCTGAGTAGCTAGGATTACAGTCGTGAGCCACCAGCGCCCGGCCTTTTTAATATTTTCTTACTGTATTAAATAGGTAGTGAATGTGTCAATGTTTTTCTCTGTACATGGAACATCACTTTCTCTTAAAAACACCTGAAAAAAAACCCACTAAGATGGCCTACATTCTTCATGTAAATGTTAAAATTTGTTTTTGTACATTTCTTTTCCATAAAGAATATAGTCAAGAATTTCTTATAGAGTAGGGAATCAATTGCTAATGAAGAATAGTATAGAAAGCATCCCCTTGGGCTGATGAAGTGTCTCAAGTGGTAGAGTGCTTACCTGGCAAGTATAGGGCCCCAAGTTCAACCTCTAGTTCCAGAAAGAAATGAAGGAAAGGGAAAGGGGAAGGAAAAAGAAAAGCATCTCATACAGCAAACGTATTTTTTCGTATGAAGGTAATACGGCTTGAACTCTGGGTCTAAGCCTTGTTCCTTAGATTTTTCACTCAGTGCTGATGCTCTACCATTTCAATCACATCTCTACTTCTGACTTTTTGGTGTTTAATTGGAAATAATAGGCTTAGGAATTTCCTGCCAAGCTAGCTTCAAACCATGAGACTCAGATCTCAGCTTCCTGAGAAAGTAGAATTACAAGCATGAGCCATGGGCATCCCAGGAGCCTTACAATCACTTGTATTTTATTTGCAAATTACAAGCATGTCAGTTTACCAAAGACTAGGAAATGAAAACACAAGTTTAATTTCTGGCTAGGGTAAAATTTATGAACAGAATTATAGCTGTCATACATATTTAACTAAGGAAAAAGCCAACTATCAGTATATTACAATTTGAAAAAGGAAAAAAAAAAGGGCTGGGAAGATGGCTCCATGGTAGAGTGCTTGCCTTGCATGCATGAGGCCCTGAGTTTGATTCCTCAGCACCATATAAGCAGAAAATTCGTAAGTGGTGCTGTGGCTCAAGTGGTAGATCACTAGCCTTGAGCTGAAGAGCTCAGGAACAGTGCCCAGGCCCAGAATTCAGGCCCCACAACCAACAAAAAGAAAAAAGAATAAAAACTTATTTTTAAACTGAAGCAATTATATTAGTTCTTAAAAAATAAGATTGAGGGCTGGGAAGGTGGCTCAGTGGTAGAGCGCTTGCCTTGCATGCATGAGGCCCTGGGTTCGATTCCCCAGCACCACATAAGCAAAAAGAAAAAAAGCCGGAAGTGGCGCTGTGGCTCAAGTGGTAGAGCGCTAGCCTTGAGCTGAAGAGCTGAGGGACAGCGCCCAGGCCCAGAGTTCAGGTCCCACGACTGACCAAAAAATAAAATTAAAAAAAAAATAAGATTGAGAAGTTGTATTATAACTTTAATTGCTGAATCACATATAGCTCACCCAGTTTAAAAAAAAAAAAAGCCCAAGTAGAATGAAAGAGGAGAGTTTTTTTTTTCAAATACAAAGTATCAAAACAGAAACCTTGAATTTTAAAAGATAATTTCTACAACAAAGCACTGCAGCTGGAGAACACTGATACCAAAACTTATCAAGAGAAAGGAGAACAGGGGGTTAGAGAAATTCTGAAGAATTTTGATAATAAAACCCATGTATGGTTCAGCCTTCTAGAAAGTTAAAAAGTTAGCAAGATTGTGGGCTAAGGGTATGGCTCAAGTTTTGGAGCATTTGCCTAGCAAGTACAAGGTTCTGATTTAAAACTCCAGTACCACAAAGGAAAAAGGAAAGAAGAAAGAAAGTTGCCAGGCAGTGCTTTAATCCTAACAACTCAGGAAGCTGAAATTTGAGGATCACAGTTCGAAAACAGCCCAAGCAGGAAAGTCTGTGAGACTCTCTCTAATTAACTACCAAAAATCCAGATGTAGAGCTATGGCTCAAGTAGTAGAGCACTACACTTGAGCAAAAGTAGCTCAGGGACAGCACTCAGGGACAGGGCTGTGAGTTCAATCTCCAGGACAAGAAAGTAAGAAAGAAAGAAAGAGAGAGAGAGAGAGAGAGAGAGAGAGAGAGAGAGAGAGAGAGAGAGAGAGAGAGAGAGAGAGAGAGAAGAGAGGGAGTGAGAGAGGAAGGGAGGGAGGGGGGAGGGAAAGAGGGAGGGAAGGAGGGAGGAAGGAAGGAAGGAAGGAAGGAAGGAAGGAAGGAAGGAAGGAAGGAAGGAAGGAAGGAGGGAGAAGAAAAAGAAAGAGAGGGTCTAGGAAGGTGGCTCAGTGGTAGAGAGCTTGCCTTGTATACATGAGGCACTGGGTTCGATTCCTCAGCACCACATAAGAAAAAAGAAAAAAGCTGAAAGTGGCACTGTGGCTCAAGTGGTAGAGCGCTAGCCTTGAGCTGAATAGCTGAGGGACAGCGCCCAGGCCCAGAGTTCAGGCCTCATGACCAGACCCCCCAAAAAAAAGAGAAAAGAGAAAAAAAAGAGAGGGGGAGGGAGGGAGGGAGGAAAGGAGGGAGGGAGGAGAAGAAAGAGAAAGAGGGGGGAGGAGGGAGGGAAAGAGGGAGGATGGAAGGAAAAGAAAGAAAAAAGAGAAAGGGGGAAGGCAGGGAGGGAGAGAGGAAGGGAGGGAGGAAGGAAGGAAGGAAGGAAAGAAAGAAAGAATGTCAGAATTGGGGCTAAAGGAGAGGTTTAAGTGTGGTTCAAGTAATAGAGCGCCTCCTTATTAAGCACAAAACCCTAAGTTGAAATCTCAATACCACCAAAAAAACAGTAGCTTTCATAATTCAAAAAATTACAACTTTCCAACTTTATATAAGCAACTTATTTTTGATAATTTTTTTTAATTTTCGATAAATTATATTCAGGCAATATCTTTACCAAAACAAAACCAGAATGTTTAAGTAATGTAGCCAATCCAATCAACTTAATTTTTTTTCATAGGCTTTGAAATGTTCAGGAGCCTTCTTCCATTGAAAGAATGCAGAAACAAGAGACCACTGGTTCTTCCAAAGCCCCCTTTACCTTCTTATTTATAATATGAGCAGCTACAAACAAGAGGACAGCCTTGGGAATCTTTAAGGAAGTAATCTGTCTAGTTTTTAAATGTTTTTAATTATACAAATGTCTGTCAAACAGCCCTCTGAGCCAACATTTAAACCCATCTTTCATCCAGTATGAAACACACTTTTCTCCTTTTTCCATCAATTCCTGTATTAACCAGTTAACACAAGAATTCAAAGATAACCTTAGGACCTTACCTTTCATTGTTCTGGATGACAATTAAAGAAGATGATTAACTTACACGATTAAAAGATGAAACAGAACAACCTTCTACCAAAGTCCTAACTCAAAGTAAAAGAAACTTCTATCCTTTAAAAAAACTTTAGATAGGTGCTGTAACTGTTAACTCAAGTACAGAGAACTTGCATAGCATCTTTCAAGGCCTTGGGGTCCCATTCCCAACACCCAACAAGCAAAAGCTAAATAACCTTTAATCTGTTTATACCATGAACTTTTCATTACATATTTTCTCCAAATTTCTAATTTAATTATAACCATTAAGCTTAAACAATACTATATTAGAAAACTAAAACTTCAGTCAGAACAACTAATTTGACAAAACGAATTTTAAGAGATCTGATAATAAAACCACAGATTAACAACTGTGTAATTACCAAACACTTTTATGATCAAAGGGCCATTTTATTTTTGTTAGGTATGGGGCCTGAACTCAGGGCCTAGTCTCTATCCTTCAGCTTTCCTTTTTTTTCTTTCTTTTTTTTTTTTTTTTTGCTCAAGGCTAGCACTTCACCACTTTGAGCCACAGCTTCATTGTAGACAAAGAATTTCTTGCCTGGGCTGGCTTCAAACCATGATGATCAGGATCTCAGCCTCTTGAGTAGCTAAGAATACAAGTGTGAGCTACCAGTGCCTGGTCAGGACAATTTTTTTTATTTTTATTTTTTATGGTCTTTTATTTTTTAAATTGTGAAAATACCATACAAAGGGGTTACAATTACATGAGCAAGGTAATGAGTTCATTTCGTATCAAGCATTGTTGCCTCCTCCTTTGTTTCCCCTTACCATCCCTTCCCATCTCCCCCGCTCTCCCCAAGTTGTAAAGATCTACATAATGTCTTGTATAACTCATTGTTGCAATGGGTCCACCTGTATCCCTATTTAAATGATTTGTTTTTTCTCTTCCCCTCCACAAATTATATCAACATCAAGTACAGTAAAAGCAGGGGTTATACCATGGGGGAGGGACATACAAAGCAACAAAGAAATCATCTTATAAATATGTTAGAAACAATAGCAAGAAAGAAAAATCATTTGAGTCCTTATCTTGGGGTTCATTTTGCCTAACATCAACTTATCTGACGGTTTCTGCTTGTCTCAGACATATACTAGTTATTGCAAATAAGGGAAACTATGGGACCTATGTTTCTTTGGGCCTGGCTTACTTCACTTAATAGAATTTTTCCAAATCTTTCCATTTCCTAACAAATGGGCCAATGTCATTCTTTCTGATGGAGGCATAGAATTCCATTGTGTATATATATACCACATTTTCTTGATCCATTCATCTACTGAGGGGCACCTGGGTTGGTTCCATATCTTACCTATGGTAAATAATGCTGCAATAAACATAGTTGTGCTGGTAGCTTTAGTATGGTCTTGTTTGTGATCATTCGGGTAAATGCCCAAAAGTGGGATTGCTGGGTCATAGGGGAGCTCTATGTGGAGTCTTTTGAGGAACCTCCATACTACTTTCCAAAGTGGTTGAACAAGTTTACACTCCCACCAACAATGCAGTAAGGTTCCCTTCTGTCCACATCCCCTCCAGCATCTGTTGTTATTAGAGTTCTGGATTATATCCATTCTAACTGGGGTGTTTTGATTTGCATTTCTTTTATGACTAGGGAGGTTGAGTATTTCTTCATGTGTCTATTGGCCATCCTTCTTTCCTCTTCAGAGAAGTTTCTCTTTAAGTCTTTAGCCCACTTATTTATTGGGCCATTGTTTCTTTGAGGATTTGTTGTTGGGGGATTTAATTTTTTGAGTTCCAAGTATATTTTAGATATGAGACCTTTGTCCATTGTATGGGTAATGAAGATCTTCTCCCAATCTGTGGGCTTTCTATTGATCTTGCTAGCTATGTGGTCAGGACAATTTTTAATCAAAAAAGGAACATTAGACTTGTAAGATCTCAATTCAAAGCCAGTCTTGGAGAAAAGTCAAAAATCCATCTCCAAAACAATCAGCAAAATGTCAGGCTAGAGGTGTGGCTCAAGTAGAAGAATACCAGCCTAGCAAGGCCTAAAACCCTCAGTTCAAACCTTAGTAATATAAAAAAATTCACTACTATTTTTCTTAGTGTTAAATGCATGAAAATAGCTAAATATAAAACAGAAGATTTTAGAGAACTAATTTTCTAGGCATTTAAAAATGTTGCATTCATTTTAATGAATCTATAATCTAGTTTTTGTTTTGCTATGTCCAATCACTAGGGATACAGACCAAGCTAAGTTTCTGAAGAAATGATCTTAAAGCTGTCATCTAGACAACATCAATTTGTGGGCTAGTAGTAGGAAAAGGTAATGAAGAAGTTACTGAAGAAACAAATGTGTGCTTAAACCAAAAGGAAACATGAACTTTTTTCCTTCACAATTGGTAAGTACAATGCTAAGGAAGTACCTAATCATGGATTCTAAACCTCAACAAAACACCCACATGTGCTTTACTGCAAAACACTGCATTGAAATATTTCAGCTCCACTCATGTAAAATATACCTGGGTCAGTTGCTGATACAATGGCACCAAACAGCAGGCAATCTGTAAAGTAAAAATCTCTGGCGAGTTGTCCAGTTACTTTCATCAGCATTACACAGCCATACATTATGGACCTGTTCAATAAACACATTCCTACTTTAGAAAATATCAATGATTAAAGAAGTCTAAAGAATAAAAATATAGAGCTACTACAGTACTCTGCGACTATTCTGAAATTTAATTAAGGGCACTTAAATATGGCTAAAACTTGGCCTTAACAAAAAGTCAAACAACTTATTACCTATGTGAATAGATTAGACTACAAAAGATCTAAAACACATTCAGGAATACAATAATACAGAATTCAAAGAGAATTTTAAAATGTATAATTTTTAGAATTATAATTTGAAAACTAAAAAGTATTTTAAGCTTCAAAGACTTACCCAATAACAAAACAAGAAATTGCTGTTCCAAGAAAAGCATATGCTAAGATAGACCCAAGGTTCCGGAAAAAATGTCTCTGATTAAAAACAAAAAACAAAATATTATATTAGAATATCTCAATAAAGAAAAGATTTTCTATTCTAGTGTGCCATGCTAATATTAAATGCATTATTCACAAGAAGAAATCAGTAAGAAAAAGAATTTCTATACAGGTATAAATTTCAGCATCTAAAAACAATGAGAGAAAAGAGGAGAACTTAGGAAGAATGTCCTGTTTTTGAAATGCAAAATATTACAAAGTCCATGGAAACTTTACAATTTGTTCAAAATACATGAAATACAAAAAACACTTACCCTTTTCAGACTATAACCTGCATAAAATATGATAGGAGGAAGTAATATATTGAAAAACACTTCTGGATCAAAAGTAACCTGTTAAAATAAAGAGAAGACCTGATTATATTATCAAATTATCAAAAGATAAAAAAATTAAATGTTAATCTGGTCAACAGAAAGAACATACTATGTTAACTTAAAATACTTCATATGAAGAGTCTATTATTTGCATGCTTTAGGTACTTGTGCCTGGGTGCTGTTCCCAAGCTTTTTAGCTCAAGGTTAGCTTTCTATTACTTGAACCATAGCTTCACTTCCAGTTTGGAGGGGATTAATTGGACATGAGTCTCATGACTTTCCTGCCCAGGCAAGCTTCAAACCTTAAAGCTCAGTGTCTCAAGTAGCTAGGATTACAGGCAAGAGCCACCAGTGGTTGGCAATGTATTCTTTTTCCTATAAAAAATTTATGAAGGATAGCTAATGTACTATTCTTCAACCACATGACAAGGAAATAGTACCGGAATAATCAACTATAGCCTAGCACCAGAAACTCTATAAAATATTATATATAAAAAAATCTTTAGGGGCCGGGAAGGCGGCTCAGTGGTAGAGCACTTGCCTTGCATGCATGAGACACTGGGTTCAATTCCTCAGCACCACATAAGCAAAAAGAAAAAAGCCAGAAGTGGCGCTGTGGCTCAAGTGGTAGAGCACTAGCCTTGAGCTGAAGAGCTGAGGGACAGCGCCCAGGCCTAGAGTTCAGGCCCCAGGACCGGACCAAAAAAAAAAATCTTTAAAATAACCAGGCCCCTGTAATCCTAGCTACTCAAGAGGCTGAGATCTGAGGATTGTGATTTGAAGTCAGCCTGGGAAGAAAAGTCCCTGAGACTCTTACATCCAATTAACTCTCTAATAACCAGAAATGGGGCTGTGGCTCAAAGTGGTAGTGCACTAGCCTTGAGCAAAAAAGCTCAAGGACAGCACCCAGGCCCTGAGATGAAGCCTCATGTCAGAAAAAAAAAATAACAAAAATGAGAAAGTGCATCTCATTGTTGCAATGGATCCACCTGTATCCTTATTTAAACAATTTGTTTTTTCCCTTCCCCTCCACAAATTATACCAACCTCAAATACAGTGAAAGCAGGGGTTATGCCATGGGGGAGGGATATACAAAGCAACGCATATTTTTGCTTTAAACAAATGAGACCCCAAAACTGGCAAAGGAAACAACCTATAGGTGATAACTCTGAAGCTAAATCATATAATGTGGTAAAACTTTCTGTACAACTAGCCCTCATAGCCCATTTATTTTAAAGAAAGGATGTCAAAAAACAGGTTTTTCTAATTTAATGTGCTATCGTAATATTATTCACTAGAAGGAATTTGTAAGAGAAAGCATTCTTGTGCTAGCATAAATTTCAGTAGCTGAAAATGATGAGAGTATAGAGAAGAGAAACTGGGAAGAATGGCCTGTTTCTGCTATAATAAAGCAGATGTCCCTTCTGTGCATAGTGCTGCAGTAGACTGTGATATAATCTCTAAGAAGATATACACATATCCAAGCTAAAATGTAGCTTACTAGAACTATTAAGGAACTGAAATTTCCCACAGGTGCTGAGAACTCTTGTTCCGAAGTAAACTTTAAGGTCATAAGACATTTAGAAACTATTAAAGATGGCCAGAAACACAATCAAGTAGCTATAAAAATCTGCGTCAGTCAATGTAGAAGATAGAAAATGTGAGGCAAACAGCCAACGGTGGGCAAAACAATAATTGCACAAAGTGGCACTGAGAAGCTTCATGAGAGAAACTGAGTGGGACACGAGCAAGTGACTCTGGGAAGTCTGAGAGCCAGTGGACTGCAACCCAACTGCCCACATAAAGCTGTGTATACAGCATATTCCAATAGCCAAGGCTCATGCTAACGCTCCAAAAACTGTTCCAGATTATGAATCAGAGAAAGGTTAAGTGGTGCTCAGTACAGAAACACAATCAAGGAAAGAAATAATTCAAAGACACATTACTGCAGTAAACCTGATGTGCTGAAGTATTCTAAAATTTTAAGGACCATGTATAAATGGGAAGAAATTCATCTGTATTCTGTTTAACCCCATCCTGATTACCATTTATTACAACCACCACAAACAACAGAGTCAAACAGAAAGAGTTGTAGCACTTAGCTTCAATCAGGAATATAGAAATGTCATTTGCCTAGAAATATTCATTTCCTTTCATTATATTTTTGAACAGATTTGACTCTAATTTTAAGGTTAAATTATTTCAAATACTAAACACTGTTCCTTCAGAGTCACTTGTTATAGTTAATATGCTTTTTTAATTTTAAGATTATTTTTTAACTAAAAACTTACTGTTTAGCCTGATGTGGTAGTACATGCCTGTAATCCCAGCACTTGGGAAGTTGAGGAAGCAGGATCACAAATTTGAGAACAACCTGGACTACAAAGCAAGTTTGAGACCAGAATGGGCTACGTAGTAAGACCTTATCTTAAAAGAAAAACTTACCTTTCTAAGCATTTCATTATCTTGAACATTATTGAGTTCATGTGAACTAATCTCTCCTTTCAGCGTGTACTCATAAAATTTTCCACTAACGTTTACCAACAAAGTAGTTGGACTGGACTGCACTTCACAGCTGAGAGTCACATTGTTTACATCACTTGGAACATGAATGCCATACCGAAGTACAAGACCCATCAAAAGACCTAGAAATAAAAGAAAAATATAAATTATTCTTGGTAAACAAAGACTACTTATTTGTACCCAACATACGCCTCAGGATTAATATCAGAAAAATCTCCAATGACAGTCCCTTATAGGTTAGAACAAATTTTTAGACCAAAGGAAGTTATTGTTTAAAATATTACTAAATTGGGGTGCTGGGGGCTCACATCTATAATCCTAGCTCCTCAGGATACTGAGATCTGAGGATCAAGGTTCAAAGACAGCCCCAGCAGGAAAACCCATAAGACTCATCACCAGTTAACTACGTCCAAGGAAAAGCCAGAAGTGGAGCTGAGGCTCAAGTGGTGGCGCACTAGCCTTGAGTAAAAAAGCTGGAGAGCCGCGCACCCGTGGCTCACGCCTGTAATCCTAGCTTCTCAGGAATCTGAGATCTAAGGATCACATTTCAAAGCCAGCCTGGGCAGGAAAGTCCACGAGACTCTTATCGCCAATAAATCACTAGAAAACCAGAAGTGGCGCTGTGGCTCAAGTGGTAGAGCGCTCGACTTGAGCTGAAGAGTGCAGGGATAGCACCCAAGCCCAGAGTTCAAGCCCCACGACTGACCAAAAAAAAAAGAAAAGAAAAGAAAAGAAAAAGCTCAGAGACTGTGCTCGGATCCTGGGTTTAAGCCCCATAACCTGCACAAAAAAATTAATAAATTAACACATTCAAGAGTCCATCTTCGGGGTTGGGAAGGTGGCTCAGTGGCAGAGTGATTGCCTTGCATGCATGAGGTCCTGGGTTCGATTCCTCAGCACCATATTAGCAGAAAAAGCTGGAAGTGGCGCTGTGGCTCAAGTGGTAGAGTGCTAGCCTTGAGCTGAAGAGCTGAGGGACAGCACCCAGGCCCAGAGTTCAGGGCCCATGACCAACCAAAAAAAAAAAAAAAAAAGAGTCCATCTTCATGTAATCCAGTAGGATAAGAGAGAAAAACAATTAGGTAATCATTGCATTTTGAGATGAACACATTAAATAAGTGATAGGGAAAGTAACAAGATAAAAACACATCTTTAAATTATCTGTACACAGAATAAACTCCAAGGTATACCAACAGAACAATGTAGTCATGCTAGAAAATATGATTTTTTTATGGCTGGAAATAATAGAACAAGCAGAAAAGGTCAAAAGCTATGTACATATGACCATATAAGATGATGCTAAGCGAAATGAACCCCAAGATAGGAACACAAGTGGTTTTATCTTTCTTGCTATTGTTTTTAATGTATTTATAATGTACTATGTGATATTTTTGTTTCTTTTGTATGTTCTTCCCCCATAGTATAACTGCTGTTTTCAGTGTATTTAATTACGATGCCCTACATCTTTCTAATTTGGGGAGGGGAAAGGAAATAACAAAATTCTGAAATAAGGATACAGGTTGACCCATTGTAACAATGAGATGTACAAGACACTATGTTGAAAACAAACTTCACCACTTCTGTGGGGGGGAGGGAGGAGTTGGGAAGGTGTGAAGGGAAGCAATAGTAGGGGAAAAACAAAGGAGGGGCTGACAATGCTCAATAGTAAATGTACTCATTACCTTACTCATGTAACTGTAACCCCTCTGTACGGTATTTTTACAATAAAAAATATATTAAAAACAATATGGTCCCGTGATAGAGTTTTCTTGCAGGACTGCTAAGAGAAAAAGACAAATAGGTTTTTACCTCCATCCACCATTTCAGTTAAACTTGCTTCCCAAGTTTATTCCAAAAGCACATGATGGTCAAATTATATACATTTTAAATGGAAAGCAAATACATTATTTCAAAATGAATACTTCTACTATTAAAGCATCAGATTTAGAATTTTAAATATGTGCATCAAAATAAAAGCAAAATACAAGTCCTGACAGGAGTACTGTTAAATCAACACAGTGGATCTATTGATTTTATTTGGATCCTGTTGATATTCAAATATACAAAATATTCTAGGTTCTATAAAAGTATCAACTTCAACTATTTAATAATGGCACTACTGAGACATAATTCACATACTATACATTTTGTTCTTTTTTTACATTTTATTCTTTTAAATTATAAAATTCAGTATATTCATGAAGTTGTGTATCAGTCACTACGAGGTCCAGAACATTTTTCCATCACTCCAAAAAGAAACAGAACATTTTCTATTCCACAGTGAAATCTCTAGTTCTTGGCAAGCAATAACCTACTTCTTTTCTCTAGCCATTTGCCTATTCTGGGTATCTCATATAAATGTAGTTCCACCATATGTAGTGTTTTGTATTTAGATTCTTTCACTTATAGTATTTTTAAGGTTTCTCTATGTTGTAGTATATTTCAGAATTTCATTCATTTTTATGGCTAAATAACATTTCATTTTATGATTTGCCTCAACTATAAACTGAGCCCAAACTGTTGGAACTTTCCTTATTGCCAAGATGTACAGTGTATGACTACTAGCTCCATTTTACCTTCCTGATCTTTCATTCTGACCATCTAGAGCCATTCTTCTAGTGGAGTACTCACCTAGGTATTTCCTTAGAGTACAGAGACAAAAACAAAATCCCTCCTTCAAGGAACTCTCAATCCACTTAGCAAAACAGACTAAATAAGTAATCATACTACAGTATATACATGTATGCAAGGTGTTAAAAAACCAAATAGTACAAATTAGATAAAACCACATACTCCTTACTACATGTGGAAGGCTGGGAAAATTCTTATTCTAGGCATTAATAATAAAAAAAACAGGCTTGGAGTCTATTTTCCAGGTCCCCAAAACAATCAAACAAGAGATTCCCAGCCAAGCCTGATGGAGAGGGATATTAGGTAAACTTTCCAGAGGAATCACTTGAACACCTAATAAAAGGTAGCAAACCATAGTAGCATTTATCCAGTCAAAAAAGAAGGCAAAAATGGCCCATTAAGGAAATCACAGGTAGATCAGTATGACTGCATTATGAGGTGATAAAGAGGTGAAATTTGGAAGATCTGCAGAAGCTGAAACATGAAAGACTGATTGATGATGAGGAAAGGAAATTGGACTTTATGTCCAAAGCCAAAGGAAGTTTTAGAAAGATTCTAAGCAGAAGCTTGACACCAGATTGCTATTTTAGAAGACTAGTGTAGACCATAGGGGGTTTAAATAACCAGGTAGGAATGACAGCAAGAGAGAAGACATTTTAGAAAGTACTGTAGTTTAGAAAGACTGAGTCACTGAATAGAATAGGCTGGGCAGGGAATAATATGAAAGGCTACCAGGAGCCTTAATGGATTTGTAACCAAGTGGCTAAGTTGGCTTGAAAAGCAGGGCCATTCAATGAAGTAGGAACACAGAGGAATGCATTTAAAGGGGAAAGGCCAAGTTTCGTTCTGGACATGCTGTTTGATGCACCCGTGACACATGCACAGTTGAATACATGTGGTCTAGAGTTCAAGGAGGGTGGGAAGTCTCAATTTCAGATTGAGACCAATCATAAGATGGCTAAATTAGGTGCAAATGAGATAACCTAGGAGTAAATAAGATGGTAAAAAGACTACAGGAGGAAAAAACTACAGATACAGACTTGAGGTTTTACCCATTAATAGCCAATATTGATGGGCCAATAGAGGATGAAGAACAAATGATTGAATTTAATGAAGAAAAGCCACAGGAGTTGGAAAACAGAAGAACAACTGGTGTCTAAAAATTAAGAGAGAAAAAAATCTGATTCTGTTGAAACCTATCAAATGCTGCCGCAAAGTCAAGCAAGGCAGGCATGACGAGTATCCTTTGAGTTTGGCAACAAAGAGGGAACAATTGACCTTGATAAAAGCACTTTCTGTAGAGTAGCAGGGACAGAAGCTAGACTAGGAGAAGGAAGGAAGCAGAAACAAGGCTGTAAAAAGCTACAGTGGATGTATAACTAATGCAACCTAATAAAAAATAAAAATAAAGTGATTTTTTTTAAAGCTATAGTTTGTTAGCCCACTTTTTAATGGGATGGTTGTTTCTTTGAGGATTGTTTTTGGGGGTGGGTTAATTTATTGAGCTCTAAATATATTTTTTATATAAAGCCCTTGTCTTGTTGTATAGCTAGTGAAGAACTTCACCCAATCTGTGGGCTTTCTATTTATCTTGCTAGCTATGTCCTTTGCCATGCAGAAGCTATGCATTTTCATGCAATCCCATGTATCCAGCCTTTCTTTGATTTGTTGCATTTCTGGATCTTTATTTAGGAAGTTTCAACCTATGCCAAGGAGCTCTAGTGTATCCCCTATCCTTTCCTATAATATTTTCAGTGTATCTGCTCTTACCTCAAGGTCTCTGGAGAGGAAATAAGAATGGCCAATAGATACATGAAGAAATGTTCAACATCTTTGGCCATAAAAGAAAACAAACCAAAACTACATTGCAATTCCACCTCACCCCAGTTAGAATGGCCATTATCAAAAAAATAATAATAATAACAGATGCTGTTGGCGGGAATGTAAACTATTTCAACAACTCTGGTTGGTTTTTTTTTTTTTTGGTCCGGTTGTGGGGCCTGAACTCTGGGCCTGTGTGCTGTCCCTCAGGTCTTCAGCTCAAGGCTAGCACTCTACCACTTGAGCAGCAGCGCCACTTCCGGCTTTTTTTCTTTTTGCTTATGTGGTGCTGAGGAATCCAACCCAGGGCCTCAGGCATGCAAGGCAAGCGCTCTACCACTGAGCCACCTTCCAGCCCCCCTATTTCAACAACTCTGGAAAGCAGTATGGAGGTTCCTTAAAAGATTAAATATAGAGCTCCCCTATGACCCAGCAATCCCACTCCACACATTTACCCAAATGACCACAAACAAGGCCACACTAAAGCTACCAGCACAACTATGTTCATTCCAGCATTATTTACCATTGCTAAGATAGGGGTGCAACACAGATACCCTTCAGTAGATGAATGGATCAAGAAAACTTGGCACACACATGTATACACACACACACACACACACACACACAGAAATTCTACGCATCCATTAGAAAGAATATCACTGCCCCATTCATGAGAAATGGAAAAACTGAAAAAATCATACTAAGTGAAATCAGAATCATAGGCTCCATGGTTTCCCTCATCTGTAATAATTAGTATGCCTAGGATATTACTAGCAGAGGTACACAATAGCCCAATAGTACATATGACCATATAAAATGATGTTAATTGAAATTATCTACATGATGTGGAAACAAGAGGAATGGGTCTTTTTCTTTTTTTTTATAAGCATACTGTTTGCAGTTATTTCTTTTGTCTTTCTTTTTTTTTCTCCTCTGGTTTATTCCCTGTGGTTACTGTTTCTGATTTCAGTACCTTTGTCTTGTATATAAGTGTATCTGATTTGGGGACCAGAAGGGGAATCACAGAAAAGGTGGTACAAAGGGTGAATTAAGCAACAATGGTACTCACTAGATACTATGTTGGAAATGAACTTTATAACTTGTGGGGGAGGGAAGCCAAGGACAGAGAAAGCAGGAGAAAACGAGGGGGGAACATTGTTCAAAATGTACTCATTACCTTACTTATGTAACTATAACTCCTCTGTACATACTTTTTAAAAAAAGCTATAGTTGGTCAGGAGAGGAATGAGTAAGGATGATCTTTTTAAAGTAAGGAGTAATGATAATTGCTGAACAGTACAATGATTTCAAGTTAAAAAAATTCAACTAAGATGAGATTTTAAACAAATGGTTCACATTTTAAAAACATTGATCAAGAAGCACTGTATTCATAAATTGTTTTGTTCA